>NW_028301152.1:620000-930000 GCF_049000335.1 Polistes dominula
AAAAACAAAACAAAAAATAAATAAATAAAAATGTACTATTTCGTAATTATAGAAAAGCTTTGCCCTTAAATGGGTAATAGCTAATGGTGGTTTTGAATAGACACGGGAACAATCGATATTGTCTAATGTGATTTTTCATTTTCTATTAGAGTATCGATTTTTCACGAGTTTTATGTTAAGACTTTTCTTTTTTGTTTATTACGAAACAAAAAAAATGACGAAGCCAAGTTCACAGTGCTACGTTTGTACCGTCCCATCGAATTCTAATTTCGATCTACAAAAGAAAGAAAGAAAGAAAGAAAAAGAGAGAGAGAAAGAGAGAGAGAGAGAGAGAGAGAGAGAATGTGTGAGTGTATGAACAAAAAATAACGAGAGAGAAAGATTGAACAAAAATTAAAAAAATACGCAGAACAAATTATTTACAGAAAGAGAGAGAGAAAAGAGAAAAAAGAATGAGAAAGAGAGAATATAATATATGAATATGAGTATGAGTATGAGAGAGAGAGAGAGAGAGAAAGAGAGGGAATAATAAATAAATAAAGATGATAATTTATTAAAAAATTAAAAAAATTAAAAAAAAAACAAGATAGAGAAGAAAAGAGAGTAAAATATTAGACTGATGTTTAGATTAAAATCCTTGGGAACATTTAATAATTTTTGCAAATTTGCTTTTACATCGCGAAATAAATAGAAAGAGAGAGAGAGAGAGAAGGGAATAGAATAAAGAAGAAACAAAAAGAAAGAGAGAAAAATGTTTATATATATATATAAATCTTTTTTTTCTTTTTTTTTTCTTTCTCCAAGTGTTTATCATCGTCCGAAAAAAATTATTATTCGCGTTTTTATCGTCATTGATCATTTAAATAATAATAATAATAAAAATAATAATAATAATATTTGATTTATTAATTGTATCATTTAAATAACATTATTTTCACGTTTATTCGTATTTGATAATTATTTTTTTTTTTTTTTTTTTTGTAATAAATTTTGATAATCGTCAATAAACGCGTAGAAATTTTTCGGACGAGTATAAAGAACAAAGAGAGACAGAAAGAGGAAGAGAAAGAGAGAGAGAGAGAGAGAGAGAAAGAGCAAGAAGAAAAGCAAAGAAAAAAAAAAAGAAATAAATAATAAAAAAAAAAAAAAAGAAAAAGAAAACAACAGGCGCCTAGTTCGCCCTATTTTGTAAATCCTTCCAACGAAAGCCTTGATAATTTTTTAATACTGATCGTTAGTTGCCTTAGCGTAAGCAAATGAGAAGAATTTAAATGAAAGAAGAATAATCATATCGTTGTCCTCCTTATCCGAGTTAACAGTGGCTTTTTTTTTTTTTTTCTTAGCAATGATCATCGGCGTTATTTCAATATGACGTTAGTCGAGAAGTCTTTTCTATTCGAAAATATTTAAAAGAAAAAAAAGAAAAATAAAAAGAAAAGATAAGAAAAAGTAAAATGCAAAAGTATTAAACGTTTTTTTTTTGTCTGCGTACAAATGTTAAACAATTTTATTTTAATTTTTTTTTTTTTTTAATTTTTATATGCTTTTTATTGTTTTTTATTTGTTCGCAATACGAGTTCATCAGTATATTATATATATAATATTTATTATATTTATTATTCATAATAAATATAATAAATTTATTATATTTAATAAATATTATACATAAATGATTTATTTTAATCCAACTTGCAAATTAATTTGAAATTAGATATTTATAATAATAAAAAGGTTTTATTTTTTAATATTTTAATATTTAATATTTTATGTTAAGTAATCGGAGATGTAAAAATATTATTTTAATAATTTGTATGAAAAAAAAATATTTTAACATTCGAAGTTTAACATATTCGAATATATGCAAAATTATTTCGTATAAAATTCCTTTTAAATTACACATTAAGGTTACAACACACCTTGATGAAAAAAAATAAAATAACATAAAATAAAATAAAATAAAATTATTAACAATTTATTTGAATTATTTGAACAAAAACTTAATCAAATATTAATAACTTACAAACATCTTAAACTTCAATAAATAACAAATAAAAATGGTGATTTTCGACTAACTTTTACGTAGGATTAGAAAAGGGTGGTGGCCGAGAAGAAGAAGATGGTTGATGAGGTGGTCGAGAAGAACGAGGTTATGGATGAGGTGGTGGAGGAGAAAGAGAAGGAGGAGGAGGTGGTGGAGGAGGAGGAGGAGGAGGAGGGCGACGATTTTCTTAGAGTCCGTCGATATTATAACATGCGCTTAAGAACACGACACTTAGAGAACAATGTGTTCAAGACCTAGTTCTAGCGTTAAGTACACACATACGTACATAAACACACACACACATACATATATATACTTACACGTACATCCATACATACACAAATACGTACGTAGAAAAATATATATATAAAAAAAAAAAAAGAAAAGAAAAGAATAAAAAAAATATGAAAAGTAAAGAAAAGGAAAGGAAAAAAAAACAAAACAATATGAAATGAAAAGAAAGAAAGAAGGAAAGAAAGAAAAATTACGTGAAGCGTAGGAATCGTTAGATTTTTCTTTTCACTGTGATTCTCTTTCTGTTTCTCTCTCTCTCTCTCTCTTTCTCTTTTTGATTATCTCTCTCCCTTTCTCTCTATTTTTTTTATTTTTTAATGAAACCAAAAAGAAGGGTGCTTTAATTGAAATGAACAATTCAATTTAACGCGATCGAAATACAATTTCGATTGAAACGTAGAAAAACAAAATGAAAAATACAAAATAAAAATAAAAATTGAAAGAAAAATAGCGAGAAAAAGAGAGAGACAGAGACAGACAGAGAGAGAGAGAGAGAGAGAGAGAGAGAAGACGAGAAAGAGAACAAATAACAAAACATTTTATGTGCTATTTTAAGTAGTTCAATGCTAAAAATATTAAAAAATAAATAACACCAAAATGAAATATTAACAAAAAAAGCAAAGACAACGAAAAAAAAAAAAGATCTCGCGTAATCTCGCTGCCCGTCGTTTTTGATATAATTTTTTTATTCCATTTTTTTTTTTTTTTTGGTAGGGAATACATTTGTTCATTTCGTTTCCACGTTCGAACGAGAATGAAAAAAAGAAAGAAAAAAAAACAAATTTGTTCAAATATCGCGCGCGTGCATATGAAAAAAATGCATACAAGGCCATCTTCGTATATCCGCCATTTTTTCGATTCCGATACGATAACGAAAGAGAAAGAAAGAAGGACAGAAAGAAAGAAAGAGAGAGAGAGAGAGAGAGAAATAAATATATATATAGGGAAGTGAAAAAAAAAAAAACCATTAAAAATAAAAACCCGGCGGCTTAATTTGAA
The DNA here is from genome assembly GCF_049000335.1 of Polistes dominula. Taxonomy (NCBI): domain Eukaryota; kingdom Metazoa; phylum Arthropoda; class Insecta; order Hymenoptera; family Vespidae; genus Polistes; species Polistes dominula. The sequence goes on from NW_028301152.1 coordinate 623,335, forward strand.
CGAAACGTGTGGCTTCGATGTAAAGCTTCCTTTGAACAAAACAAACGAACAAAAAAAAGAAGAATAAATAGGGATGAAGAGAGAGAGAGAGAGAGAGAGAGAGAGAGAGAGAGAATTCTATTTTCCACGAGGATTTTTTTGTCGCGAAAGGTAAAAAAAATAAAACGAAAAAAAAAACCAGAAATTATAGAGAGAATAAAGAAAAATAACTGGCGTGTAAATCTCGATCACGCACACTATCGAATAAAAGAAATAAACGTAATAATATTTAAAATTGTAACTAATAATAAACAATAATGTTAGTAATAATTATATTAATATAATAATAATAATAATAATAATAATAATAATAATATTAATATTAATAAACAACGATGATAGAGTATTAATAATAATAACGTAATAATAAATAATTAAATAAATAATAATAATATTAAATAGTAATATTATTGATTATAATAATTATTACAGGTAATGTATAAAAAAAAAGTAGAAAAAAAGGTTGAAACAAATGCATTTTAATTATTATAATTATAATCAACCGAAAAATGAGCCGAATAGTTCTTAAAGATTTAATTATCGTAATAAAATATTATATAAAATTCGTATTAATATTTATATATTAATACGCCATTTCTTTTTTTGCAATATAATACATTTTTTTTTTTATATATATCAAACGAATTATCGCATAAAATTAATTAAACGTGATGCTTCGAAACTTCCACACTAAACGCGACGCATGGCACGCATTAATTAATTAAACAAATTGAATTATTTATCCGTGTTTTTTTTTTTTTTATTGAAATTATTTATCGTTTTTTTCTTCGCGATTCATGTAAATAAATAAATATGGAAGAAAAAAAAAGAAGAGAAATTGTAACGATGTAAGGAATAGTAGAACGTAACGAAGTAGAAAAAATGTAGTCAAAATTGTAGAAGAAATAAATGAGAAAGAGAGAGACAGAAAAATAATAATAATAATAATAATAATAATAATAATAATAATAATAATAATAATAATAGTAATAATAATAATAGTAATAATAGTAATTAATAATAATAATAATAATAATAAAACAATAAATTATTACGAAGGATAGAAGAAACTTTTAAAAAAAACTATGAGATATATTGTATTGTATTTAAGCAAATGATGACGATGAAGAAGAGATAAACTATAATAAGTAATATTATTATATACTGGCAAGAGCTGGGTATTCCAGTCGGGCCAATATTCGATAAATATCGGTACAGACATCTTTTTCTTATTAATTTTAACAGTTTTTTAAAATATCTATATAAATATATAAACATATATATTTATATATTTATAAAGAAAATGATTGATCCCTCTGTGTTGCTCCAGACGCCATTTTGATTGATAAACTCGTATATGCAATCTCGATATTATTTTCAAACATTTATATACTCGAATTAATTGAAATATTTTCGAATGTAATATAAAAAACAATTGTTTGTAACAATTACAAATCTCACTTGGATTTTTTTTATTATACATTATACAATTTATAGGTTAGATTTAAAATTTTTCAACACCATCGTCGTATATTAAATGAATAATAAATTATAATTTAATTTATTATTATTATTATTATTATTATTATCATTAGAGTTTCATTATCATAATTATTAGGTAAGAAAGAAAGAAAGTAGAGAATAAAGTGTCGTTTTTATTTTAACCTATAAATTTTAATATCTAATAATAGCACGTGCTTTCTTACCTAATTATTTATATTATTATTATATGCTAATGATGATGATGATGATGATGATGATAATGATAATTAAATGATTAATCTCGTATGAAATTTTAAAATCGTTAAAAACTTGAAACAAAATTGTTACATCTAACGTTAAAACATTAAACGTTAATAACTAAATCTGTAATATCGAGAATGCATTTATTATTAATTGATTAATTTTTTTTTTAATTTTTCTCTCAATTTTATATTCTTCTTCTTCTTCTTTTTTGTTTTTTTTTAATAAGATTGCAAAAAGAGTTTCTCTATCCTTGATACGTGCAAGCAATAATAATAATAATAATAATTAATACGCAAAATAAAAATAAAAAAAAGGTTGAATCGATAATAACGGCAACGAAAAAGAAACGAAACGATACGAAACGAAATAATACGAAATGAAACGATTAAACGAAACGTGCAACTCAAACGGCAATAATAATAATGATGATGATGATGATGATGATGATGATGATGATGATAATGATAGGAACGGGGTTATAGGAAATGAAAATTAACATTTTTATACTCAAACATACATACACATATACAAACACACATCAATGGTTCAATTTCTATAATATACGATCTTTCTCTCTAGACGAAAATAAATCATATTTTTATTAAAATATTACCGACGGATCTTTACACGTGTCCACCATTATTACCCCATATACCAAAAAAAAAAAAAAAAAAGAAGAAAAATGAAACTTTAGAAAAAAAAAAATAAAATAAAACGTGTTAGATCTATGCAATTGTTATAATAAACATATTTGTCGATAATTATGACAGTGGTATAAGTAAAGATTTTTTAAAATTGTGACTACGCTAGTCACTACTACGCTAGAACTACTACGCTAGTAGTTTTCTTTTTGATTCTTTTGTTATTTCATTGTCGTAATTATCAAATATATTTATACACATGGTTAAATCGCATTCACACATACACACACATAATACACATATGCAAACACGTAAACGAATATATATGTTAAATATATACGAATAATGATGAGATAATGAGAGGTTAGGAAACGATCGGATCGTATGCGTAATCCCGTAACGAATGTACAAATATTTTTGTGACTTAAGGCGACAACCGATTTAGTCGATGTTTTTGTGTAATAGTAATAATAATCAAAATGTGAAAATCTTGTCATTGATGCGCATGTGCAAGTACGACGTGCGAATGAACCTGCGATTCGGTGGGGTGTTCGATGAAAATAAATGAAATTAAAAAAAAAAAAAAAAAAAAAGAAGAAGAAGAAGAAAATGAGATCAATTGTTATCGTCAATTTTTCTCATAATCATCGAAAATAAAAGCAATAATTAAATAAATATAAACTGATTTAGCGAAATAAATTTAGCTCGTAATTAAAAAAAGTCAATCCTATAAACTCGATCAATTAAATAGCAAAAATTTTTTTCGATAAAATCGATTAATTTACGAAATAATTAATAAATTAATTGACATGTCATCGACACCTCGTCGAATCGCCTATAAATTGTCTTCTCTTCTAATACTAAAAACCTTTAATAAAAACATCCCTTTAAACGTAATTTAAACATTCGACGATTCTCTTCCTTGTGGATTGTAAAAATCGCAAAACAAAAAAAATTCTTTTTAAATTGATACAAAAAGAATATAATTAAATTATAGTCTCAATAATATGTAAAAAACATCGATCGAACGATTTCATTTGAAATAATATTCATCGTAAATGTCGAGTAAAAAAAAAAAAAAAAAGAAGAAAACTTCGTTTCCCCGACATTTTTTCAATGAATAAATTCGTCCATTAGGAAGAAGAAGCGCGAAATTTGAATTGAACGTTTACAAAAATATCTTCTATGCGTGTAAAAACATGACACAACACAAACACACATACACACTCATATACTTACGTATACACGCATAATAAACGTGTCATAATACATGTATATCTATTTGGGAAAAATTTTGTTCAAAAAAAAAACGAAACGAAGAAAATAGAAAAACAACAATAACAACAACAACAACAACAATCAAGAAGATGAAGAAATAAAGAAAGAAAAAAAAGTATTCTCTCGGACAAATGTAATCGTTGAATTAATAATCTAATCGTTGCTTACCACTATTGATGTCAAGGACATTTCTAATACGCTCATTTCTAATAAATCTCAAGAAATATATATATATGTGTCAAGGTGATTGAAACGAAATAATAATAATAATAAAAAAAAATGAATAAGGTCGAAGTAAAATAATAATAATAAAAAGAAAAGAAAAGAAATACATAAAAAAGATATTCTTCTTTCCTTTTGATATTCTTCACTAATATCTCTCCTATACTATTGACAAAAGAAAAGCAATAAAAAGAATACACACTATTAAGAACAAACAAACAAACAAAAAAAGCCCCAAAAAAATGAAAATATCACTCTAATCAATTTAAAAATACTCGTTGATATTTTAATCGTCTAAACAATAAGTAGTAACAAATGACAGGAAGGAATAAAAATAACGAACTAAAGGAAAAAAAAAGAACAAAGCAAATTCTGAAAATAGTTTTTGCTAATGTCTTTTTAATTGTAACACATGAATTTTGTTAGTGATAAGGATAAGGAAAATGGAAGTAACAAAATTGATTAAGAACTTGCCTGAGAGAAAATGAGATGGTCTTGTGTAAAGAATGATGTTAGTAGAGAGAATGAGAAAGAGAAAAAGAGAGAGAGAGAGAGAGAGAGAGTATATAAAAAGTGCCTACACCAATAAATTATCCCTAGCTTGTATAATGCGATTCAACGAGTACAGATAGTGTCAATTACCGGTAAGAAAAAAAAGAGAATTAAATAAAAAAAAAAATAAAAAATAAACAAGTAAAAAGAAAAGGAAGAAAGGAATGATAATTTAAAAAAAAAAAAAGAAAAAAAGGAAAGAAAGAAATACTACGAATGCAAAATAAAGCAATAAAAGCAATTAAAGCAATAAAAGCAATAAATCCAATTTATTTATTTATTTTTTAATCAATTTCTTAATAAATAATTAAATATTCGAAAGAAACGGTAACGAAAAGGTAAGAAATGCTATGAACGAACAATAAAGCAATAATACAAACAAAAAATTAAATAAATAAATAAATATTGGAAATATTAAATGAAAAAAAAAAAAGAAAAAATACTATGAATGAAAATAAAGCAATAATAAAAATTATCGAACAATTGGAAATTTGAATGATATCAAATATGATTTTGTATAAGTCATAAAATAGTATTATTGATAAAAATAAAGAGAAAAGGGAGAACGAAATAATGGGGGAGAGGGACAGAGAGAGAGAGAGAGAAGAAAAAAAACCAATTAACAAAATGACACATTTGAGTAGTGACAATCGCGTCACTAAGCTATTACTACTATTACCATTAATCATCGCTAATTATAAAACGTATTGTTCTTGTCGTTATTATCTATCGCGGACATACAATTATGAGCCAATCGTCAAGAAAAAGTTTATCACGAACCAATTAATAATCGAGGATAAATTTAAATCGACTAATCTTTCCTGGTATTATTACAATACCATAATTTAACCCTAATAAATAATATTAACCCTTTAAGTAGAGTACGGTATGGCTCAGTCGGTAGAACGCTCGACTCCCATCTGGAGTTCGCGGGTTCGAATCCCCACGCTCTCTCTTCGACATCAATCGAGGGGACACATGCCTGCTCGTCGTCGTAGCTTTTGAGCTCTCGCGGGCGTCAAATATGATGCCCTGGGGAGAACCACCGCCCAACATTCGACGTGGGGTGGGCTCGGAGAAAAGGGGACAGAGGATTGCTTGTTGCTCTTCGCACGGGGGACCCAAGGTTGCCCGCAGGAAACAACCCCCCACAATGATAAGGTGCACTCCCCGCAAGGGGCCCCGGGCACAATGGTCCCAAGGACTTTTGGCGCCCGACATAACGAACCACACGAAAAAAAAACCTTTAAGTTGCACTCTCGAGTAGTTAACTCGAGCGACGTTGTATTACGTTGAGCCAAAATTGTTCCTTAAGGGGTTAAATTAAATACATAATAAAGCTATTTAAAAATTACAATTGTCATTATCGAGACTCAAAATTTAACATTTCGTGTCTTATACAAAAAAAACCGATCACATGGAGGAAAATTTTGAAATAAGTGTTAACCTCTTTGTTCGAGAAACAACGAAAAAGAAATAATTAATAGAAATATAATTGAAAATTAAATAAATGATTTAAATTAATTCTCCTTGATTGGTTCAATACAAAAACTGACCGCGATAATTTAAAAAAGACCGATGTGATATTATTAAAAGAAAAAAAAAGTAACAAGGTGGTTAACTTTAATAACATATAACCTCAACAAAACACACACCTTTAAATGCATATTATAAGCAATAACATGATCATTGCATTGTGATAAAAAGAAATATTAAAAAACGATGGGATATAAAATGAATTAATAGAATGAAAAAAAGAAAGAGAGAAAGAAAAATTAAGGATGATAAAGAATGAAAGAAATGGGAAAAAGAAAAATGAACAAAACGGATGGGCTTAAATGAAAACAATGAAATAAAAAAAATAAAAACGGGATAGAAAGAGATGATTTACAAAATAAAAAAGAAAATAAAAAAAATAAAAAAGATAAGAAGAGGACCCTGTAGATCTCAAAAAGATGCACACACCCCCTCCACTCGATGACTGATATTTGCAGGATATTGTTCCAATTGGATGTCCCAAGGAAGCCGGGGGTATTCAAAAGCAATAACGACGTAGGCGAGAGCGCGTCCACGATATTTGGCACGTGCGATCGAATAAAATAATTTATAAAGTGACGATTTATAATAATAAAAATAACAAAAATAAACACAAACATATAACAACACATACATGATCATTAACACACACGCTTAGGTTTCATCTCAACTTTTTAATCCTACTCGATTTACATATATACATAGATACATACAATAATATATACATATACATACATACATAAACAATAAATAAATAAATAAATAAATAATATATAAGTGAGTCCTAAGCGGCGCTAATAATAAAAAAAAAAAGAAAAAGAGTTGGAAATAATGAAACTCTCTGATCTATCACGATTTAAAAAAAAAACGCCATAATTGATAAATAAGAAACAGTTGCAATAATCGCCTGTAAGTTATATTTAATATAATATTTAATTACGAAAGAGAGAGAGAGAGAGAGAGAGAGAGAAAGAATGTGAGTGATTAAGTGGAAAAAAAAAAGAAAGAATGTTAAATGAGTGTGAATGTAATTTTAGAAAATCTAATTTAAAAGAAAAAAAATTATAACAAAAAGAATAACATTTTAGTATATGAATTATTTAACGATAAGATTTAAATATAATATAATAATACAAATAACGTAAATACGGCTTTTATAAATCAAGCAATATGTAATACAACAATGTAACTTGATAAGATGATATTAGAACGGTAGTTACATTGACATACACAATATATATATATATATATATATACACACACATATAAATTTATTATATTAAATTATATATATATAGAAATATCGAAATTTTCGAAAACAACTCATATAAGAGAAGAAATGAAAAAAAAAGTGCATGTAAGTTAGTAGAAAGAACATAAAGAATAAACATGCGAAAGAAAAATTGCAAATTGCGTGATTAGTTTGATAGGGAGACATATAATTTATAGTGTTAAAGAAAAACTAGAGGAAGATGAAGAAAACAAAAAAAAAAGGAAGAAAATGAAAGAGGTGGGAAAGATATAAACGAAGTAATAATAATAATAATAATAATAATAATAATAATAATAATAATAATAATAATAATAATAATAATAATAATAATAATAATAGTAATAATAATAATAATAATTATAGTAATAATAATAATAAATAAATAAAGAAGTCATGGTGAGGCATTCCATATTTTATAGCTTTTACTTAATTAAAGGAGTGCAGTAAAAAAAAAAAAACCGCAAAATACGAAGTTAACTATATTTATAGAAAGATTGTATGTTGAGAGAGAGAGAGAGAGAAAGAGAGAGAGAGAGAGACACGGTATATTACTGATTGAAATTATATTCAATAATAATTAAACAGTAAAAAGAGAAAGAGAAAGAGAGTGGGAAAGAAAATAATGCGAGAAAGAAGGTAATGGCAGGTAAAATTATACTAAATATAACAAATTTCATTTTCTTAACGTGAAACCATGTTTGCCGTACTAAAGTACGAACACAAAAGGTGTTATTATAACAAAATAGGAAAGGAAAAAAAAATAATGAAATAAATCATAATTTCTTAGGATCGCAGAAAAATAACCAAAACATAAGAATAATAACTAAAAAAAAAAAAGATTATATATAAAAACAGAAATATGTTTAAAAAACAATTAACAAGTATTATTGTCTACAATTGCGATTTACTCTATTAGTTTATCTATCGTTAATAATTATTATTATTACGATTACGATTATGATTAAATATTATGATGATGATAATGATTATGATGATGATTATGATGACGATAATGATGATGATATTGATGATGATGATGATATTGATGATGAAGAAAATAATGATGATGATGATGATAATAATGATGATGATAATGATTATTTTTTTTATTATTATTTTGTGTTATGATTATAACGATTCTGATTATTATGTTTATGATGATGATGATGAATATTATTATTATTATTATTATTATTGTTAATCATCAAAGGGCGAAGAAAAGGGAAAAAAATGAAATCTCTTATTATTCCAAGTAACTTTTAACGAATAATTATAATTGAAAAAAAAAAGTAATAATAATAATAATAAAATTATACCTTGCATGATTACGTAGGGCTATTACTGCCGCTGAAGCAATAAAAAGAGCAATATACAATTTAAAAAAAAAAAAAAGAAAAAAAAAGATAACGATTAAAGGTACTAGAAGTAAATGATATTATTAATGAAAAAGAAAAAAAAACGTAGGTACACACACACGAACATACACAGACAAATACACACACATCCACATACAGGTAGCAGGACATGAATAATTACAAATAATACACGTATACACACATAAATACAACGAAAATATACGCACATGAGATACAAAAAATAAAAAAAATAAATAAAAACACTTTTAGAAAAACGAGATAAGAAAAAGAAATGAACGCGTTGATAATTCATCCGTAATTATACACACATTTTTAACAACAACAACAACAACAACGTACATTTTAACACATACAGAGTATGTATGATGATCATTAAAAAAAAAAAAAAGAAAAAGAAAAAGAAAAAAAAGAAAAAAATAAAAGTAAAAAGTTATTCTCTAATCGTAGTGCTAAACTGTACTTAGCATTTACGTAGACTATGTAAACACTAATTGCCTAGGTCGGCCTATAGGTTTGGCAGAAGCTTTTATGATCGAATTCGTACAAATGTTATTTACTGTAAAATTATTCTAAATCTTTTTTATGAAAGAATTAGAAATCGATTTTTGTTTTTTAACACTAGATTTACGAATTGAGCCAATTTGATTCATTGAACATTTGATTATATTATATATTTATAAAATTTAAATACTATTTTTTAAAAACTTATATTGCTTTTTAGTTACGTAATGAAATATACGTAAATATTAGTTCCATTCGTTTACTCAACCCTTCATTCAAACAATGTTATTAAATCATTAAAAAATAATGAACAAAACATTCGTAAATCTGGTGTTAATAAATCAATAAAACTATCTTTTGTTCAAATATTCGTTTGAATTTAAAAAAAAATGAGAAGAAACAAAAACAATTCAATTCGACGATAAAAGCATTCGGTCGGCCAAAATTCCGCCTATCGGGTAGTGATATAGAATTAAAAATTTGTAGAAAACACTATAACATTCCACTAGGATTTCATTCTTAATTCAATAAAATCTCCATACTCTCTTTTAATTCTCTATGAAAATATAATATTAAATAAAATATAACAAACAATTTACGCGTACATAAATCTTTAAATATTATAAATTAGGAACAAAAAAAAAGACAACGTATAATTTAAATCCAATTTATTTTCAACTTATTTATCATTGTTTTATATATATATTTTTATTGTTTATTTATTTCATAAGATAAAAATTGGAAATAGAAAGAAGAAAAAAAAACTCTGATAAAGAGAGACAGATGATGAGAGAGATCCATGGTGGAATGTATATGGTATATTATTAGAGCATGGTGTGAAAACGATAGTGGCGCTAGATGACATTAGCTTTAAGCTTCTATTCTCTTTTATAAACGAAGAGAAGAAATATTATTATTATAAACGATATTTGCATACATTTATATTATTTGTAAAACTAGCGCTATATATATATATATTATATATATATACACATGTATATATATATATATATATATATGAAATACAAAACTCCAGATAATGTGCATTGAGACACACTTTAAAACAAGGACAGAGAAAAGAGAAAGAAAGAAAGAAAGAAAGAAAGAGTGAGGGAGAGAGAGAAAGTGAGAGAGAGAGAGAGAGGGAAAATAACGTTGAAACAAATACAAAGAATTGAAACAAAGTTTTCAAAGTAATACACAACAAATAATAATAATAATAATAATAACAATACTTAATATCAATGAACAACAACATGAATGAAAAATTATAAAAACGTTACAAGATAAAAAAAAAAAAAAAAAAAATCATAAAAATAGTATTACGACGAAAACGACGAATTAAAGTTAACTAAAAGAAGACATACATATACACATACACACACGCACACACACACTCACAAAAACGCATATACAAAAAGTTTCTCCTATCTTTCTCCTTCACTCGATCGTAACGTTAAAATGATATTGATAATAATAATAATAATAATAATAATAATAATAATAATAATAATAATAACACATTTGAGAAAAAAAAAAGTAACAATACAATACTAAACAAATAAACATATATTACACGCGGAATATATACAAAGAAACACGCGAGGAAAATCATCATACGAGTCAAAATAATTTCAAACAAAAACACACATTTTTCGGCGTAAGTAAATAATAACAACACGGGTCTCTTTAAAAGAAACAAAGAAAGAAAAAAAAAGAAAAAGCAAGACCATCTTTACCCCCCCCCCCTCTTTTAACCCCACCCCGCTCGCCCCCGCTCGCCCCTGCTCCATCTCCCACTCACCTTTCTCCTTTCTTTCCCTATTCACTTTATGATGATTTGTATTATTCAATGATTACTCTGTATATCACTTTCTTGCTCTATATAACGTCTCGTCTGTATTATAATAATCTAATATTTCTGTATATCATCGGGCCTTTTTCCACCATTCAAAGCAAACCAAATGAATCTAAATGATTGTAAACAACAACACCAACAACACAACCAACAACAACAACACAACAAAAGAAAAAAGGAATAAGAAAAGGAAGAAAAGAAAGGTATGAGGTAAAAGAAAAGAAAAAACAAAGTAAAGAAATAAAATAACAAATGTTAAGATGGATGAGAAAAGATTAAAACAAAAAAAAAAAGGAATGGTCACAGAAAAAATAATACAGGAAACTAACACATTAACCTATATTCCCGACACACACACACACATACACACATTGCTTCTCATGGGGGGGGGGGTGGGCGTTTTGGATATGGTAACGTTCGAAAAAAAAAAACAAAAAAAAATGAAACGATGAAGTAAACGATGATTAATAATAATAATAATAAAAAAGAATAAAAAAAAGTAAAAAACGATTTAAAAGAAAAAGAATAAGAAGAAGAAGAAGAAGAAGGAGATGAAACAAAAAAAAAAACGTAAAAGAAAATAATGAAGAAGACAAAAAATGTGTGAAGAAGAAACGTTAATTGAGCATTGTTATCTATGTAATACAACATAGGATGTTTTGTATTATATTTTCATAATAAATAGAAACGTAGAAAAAAAAAAAAAGAAAAATGAGAGAACGTATTAATCATAAATTAACCATTATGTCATTTTATCACAGTTACCTTATATCGACCTGATTTTTTTAAACAATATAACCTTAAACATCATCTGGTCCACTTTCTTATTTTTTTTCTTGTTTTTTTTTTTTCGATTCTATTAATAATATATGTATATATACGTGCCGATAATTTATTAACAGTCAAAAAAATAATCAATTTTACGATTTATTATAAATAAATTATTATTATAAAATCAATTGATTCAATATTTTGTGGTTTTTGTTTTCTACTTTTGTTTCTTTCTAATTATCGGTAAGAGTGTATATTTGAAATATACATAAGAGTAGTTTTTTTTTCATTCTGCATATTATATATGTGTACATAATTTATTCATTATTTCATTATCTTACCTTCCTTTAGTAAATCATCGGAAAAATGAGGATAATTTAGAGCTTATCTATAGTTGTTTTTTCCAGTCATTGTCTAACAGCAATCGAAAATGAATCGTTCATCGTTAAACGGATTACAAGCACAAATGATTTGGAAAGAAAAGGACACGGTAAAAACGATAATGTGCTGTTAAAAAAAAAACACACAAGTAAAAATAACTTTATTTTTTATTTGTTTATGTGATTAGTGTGTGTATATGTGTGTGTATGTGCATACGTGTGTTTAAAAGGGATGAGAGGGTGATATAAGTGTTTGTGTGTACGACCCAGCACATAAATTTGCGAGAATGGTAGATTTCGAAAGATAATGTCCACATTTTGCTTCGGTCTTATCACGAAACACGATCCCTTGGCACGAAGGGACGAAGGACGTGCGTGATCGAGTAAATAGAGGGTTGCTTGTGAAAGCAATCAAATATATATATATATACAAGGTGTCACGAAAATATTACGTGGTTACATTTCTTTAATGGAATCTTCTTACGTGTACGAGATGAAGAAAAATAGCTTTTGTCAACATGAATCTGAAAGTGTTTAGTTTTCTGTTAAGGAAAAATTTCAAATATTATTTTATTTTTTTGTTTTTTTTGTTTTTTTTTTGTTTTTTTTTGCTTTATTTCAAATGAATTAATTGTAAGCCAAATTATGTCAGAATAAGCAAACGTTTTAAATGAAATGAATTTGATTTATTTTTTATTTTTTATACGGTATTGTATTAATTATTTCATTTCTTACAATTGTTTTCAAATATTTTTTTGAATGATTTGTTTTTTTCTTTTTAAATAACGAGAATTATGAAATTATTTAAATTATTCTTAATTTTTAATTACATTTATAGACTTAAATTACTACTATGATTTGATAGTTTTTCAATAATTGTTTACTTTAAGTGAGGTTTAATGTTTAAATTATTTTTTACCAAATTAAAACTATTTCAAAGAATCAAATTATGGAAAACCAAATTAACAAAATTTTGTTATCAATTTAAATGTATCTACGTATTTTTCATTTTTACATTTCTCAAATTATGATTATTTTATTTGTTGAAATTTAATAGAAAAATTGGAGCAACCTTTCTGAGACAGTCGTAAATACAGCAACCATAAAAATTCAGTAGGACAAGATGTTGAGATCAGTATTTTATCAAGAAATAGACATGTTCAACATTTCATGTGATGAAAAAGTATCAACAGAGTGTAACATAAATCCTAATAGAAGTATTTTCTTGGGAAAAAAGAAGAGAAAAAAGAAATTTCAAAGATAAACTAACTCACTTCCCTATAGAAACGATATAAAAATTAATTCGTATAAATATAATTGAAAATTTCAAAATTTAGAAAATATTATTTCGTAAAATAAATCGAACAAAAAAAAATTTTAAAGCAATATTACAACAACAAAAATAATAATAATAATTTAGTTGATTTCTAGTTCTATTATAATCGTAAACATTATTTCACCATTTTCTTTTAGTCAGTTGACTCTTTATTTACACATATATTAATATTTTATGTAAATAAGTATATTTTTATGTAAATACATAAAAAAAAAAAAAAACAGAAAACAGAAAACGCGTCGTTAAAAAGGAAATGAGTAATCTTCCATTATAATAACTTTGATAAAAATGGATACTACAGTTTTTTCTGTTTTTTTCTTTTTTTTTTGAACAGATGATAAATAGGGGATACAAAAAAAATTAACATTTAAATAGCCTATCGTTTGCGTCACGTTGTTTGTCCGCAATGGACTCCTAAACTACTGAACTGATTTGAATAAAATTTAGCACACTGTGTGCAGTTTCATTCAACTTGAAAGATAGGATAGTTTATATCTCAATTTATAATAAGATTTATGATAAGATTCTAACAGATGGCGGTATAAGGTAATTCGTTGACTTAAAGACGTGTGTATCGGACTGATTGTGAGCCACAGGCAGGGCACCCCTAATATACTATATATACTATACTATATATATATATATATAGTATAATATATATATGTGTTATATATAGTCATATGTAGACGTTAGACGAGAGTCAATAATTGGCTCGACTTGCTTTGGCACGAACTCGAGTGCAATCGAAAATTCTATAGAACTGGTCACGTATCGACTCTCTTCCATTATTATAGAGAAAAAGACATAGTTGTAGTTGTTTTTTTCTTCCTTACTTTCCTACCTATCTATCTACCTACCTACCTTCCTTCTTTCCTTCCTTCCTTCCTTCCTTCCTTTCAAAAACCTTTCCTATAAACTAACAATGAAAATTACGTGCGTACGCAAGTCACGCTGACTTTTCGATATTTTTCTTCGGTTCTTTTTTATTTTTTTTTGGGGAAAGAAAAAAAAATTTTTGTAAAATAAAATAAAGCGATAAAAAATAATAACGAAAAGATACATTAACAACTATCGCAAAAATTATTTTTTAAGTGGCGTTTTGACTCATTCATTTTTATGAGCATACATTACTTAACATTGTGTAAATTGTTTTTCTTTTTTTAAACATTTCTTTACAAACGAAAAAACAAAAACAAAGAAGAAAACGTAAAACTATTGAAAAAATGTTGTTAAAAGTTTACAACTTTTTATTCTTTATTTTCTTTCTTTCATTTTTTTTTTTAATATTTAGTGTTAATTAAAATTACATTTAAAATTATGTAACGTCGATTGAAAGTAAAAAAAAAAAAAAAAAAAAAGACAAGATCAACACATTATCGCATTTAATTATTAACTATGAACGAACATCAATATGTTGGTTTGGTCACTACGATTAATTAAATTTAAACAAGAAAGTATTAACGAGTTTTAAATGGTAAAGAAAAAAAAAAAAAAAAGAAATGATCATTTGAAAGTGACAAATGTAGTAGTATATCGTTTCGTTTAATTAATTATTCTCATCCAAGTAGATAAAAAAAAAAAAAAAGAAGAAAAAAAAGATATAAGAAACATTTTTAAACGTAAATGATATGTTTGCAATCGCCACCTGAGTGAGTTTCATTTCTTTTCATTTATTTTGCTTCATAAATATTCGTTGTTTTAACACATTTTATAAAATGTGTACGATAATACTTGATAATATTTCTATTTTCTTTAAAATAAATACACTTATACTTACATTAGATAAAAATAAAATATTCCATACTGGTTTAAAAATTATTGCGAAGAATAATTATTAATAAGATAAGATTACACATATATACATTTTTGATAATATAATCAAACTTTGTGTAAAAATATTTTTTCCGTTTCAGTTAAACAAAAAAAAAAAAGAAAAAAATGTATTTTATGTTTTCCGTTCTCTCTCTCTCTCTCTCTCTCTCTCTCTCTCTCTCTCTCTCTCTCTCTCTCTCTCTTTCACATCATACTCCTCACTTTACACAGCATAAAACTCACACACACTCCCCACCTTTTTACCTATCGTTAACCTCTAATTAGACCAATCTATTTGCTAAAACGGCTAATGACATATATATCTATATATATATACATTAAAAGAAACAGATTATGTTTAGTCGTTAGTTTAATCTTAACTAGTAACGATGACAAATTTATCCTTAGTGTTGTTTTTAGTTGTACAACTATGTCTCATAAAATTGTCACTTACTTTTGAATATTCGCCAATAGTACAAACTACAAAGGGACCGGTTAAAGGTCGAGTTTTTACTACAATCAGAGAATCTAAAAGGTATCATTCGTACAGAGGTATACCTTATGCTCAACCACCAACTGGTTATCTTAAATTCGCGGTAAGTTTATCGTTTTTTTTATAAAAAAAAAAAAGAAAGGAAGA
Organism: Polistes dominula; assembly: GCF_049000335.1. NCBI lineage: Eukaryota > Metazoa > Arthropoda > Insecta > Hymenoptera > Vespidae > Polistes > Polistes dominula. The sequence goes on from NW_028301152.1 coordinate 639,296, forward strand.
GAAAAGTGAGCTTGAAAAGTGAGCTTTAAAATAAACAAAAAAAAAGAAGAGAAAAGAAGAAGAATTAATTTTTGTAGGCACCCAAAGAACCAAATGCGTGGAAAGATGTGTTCGATGCTAGCAAGGAAGGTAACCTTTGTCCACAAATTTTAAATAACAAATTTGTCGGTAACGAGGATTGTCTTCAACTCAACGTATATACACCTCAGGTATGAATATTTTTATTAATATTATTATATATAATATCTTGTTATTATTTGTCACGTGACGTTTGAGCGAGTTCTTTCTTTTTAATTAATTAATTCAACTGTACATCTTATTGATTGACAGAAACAAATAAATACAATAATTCTTCAGATATAAATAATAAATTAATTAAATAATTAAGATAAATTATTGATTAATCTAAAATATAATTGTTTTTTTGTTCTTTTAACGATTAATCTCATTTATTGTCATTATTTTGCATTCTATATGTGTGAGTGATAGAAATGATTATAATAATGATTATATTTTATGACAATTCGTAATAATTGTATTTAATGTGAATATTATTATTATTGATAAAATATAAATGTGTATACACAAATACGATAAATAATACATTGTCGTAACATTTTATACAATTTGAAATTTGTAAATATAATATTATAATTAAAAATGAGTTGTGTGTGCATGCAATGTGCAACAAAAAGAAAAAGAGCATATGTGTGATCGGTCTATAATGCGTTAATAGGTCAAAACATTTGATATTATCTCAAAGATATTTCAACGTTTACAAAAAAAAAAAAAAAAGAAAAGAAAAGAAAAGAAACAAACGTCACGTGCTATTAACTCGATTACCAAACTATAGAAAGTTAATTTTTATGAATTGTTCGTGGTAAGCAAGGATTATGCACTTCCGCAATAAACTTTTGAACCATGCGTTTTATACGTTCGTTACGTAAAAGAACCTGATTAATATTTATTATTATTATTATTATTAATATTATTATTATACAACACGTTTAGGATATTTTAATTCATAAAAAAGACAATTTGAAATAAGATTATTATTATTAGTATTATTTTGTAACAATTGTGTTATTTGCAGCTTCCTAAAAATGGGACAGAGCCTAAAGCTGTTCTATGTTGGATTTTTGGTGGTTCCTTCATTCGTGGACAAAATATGAAAAAATATTATTCTCCTGATTATATAATTGAAGAGGATCTCATATTAGTTTCTATTAATTATCGATTGGGTGCCCTTGGTACGTTAATTTAATATATCAAACTGATTAATGTTAACACGTTCTAAGCCCAGACCGTTTCGGTTGAATTTCTCGCCAGGCCCAAAATTCGACTGTCGGCGAACGCCCTAATGTAAAAAAGCGATAAGTAGAAATATCAATAATACGATCCGAGAGTATTATGGTTATATTATATTATTATATTTTATTTATCGAAAATAATCTTAATATATATATAAATTACGTGTCAATCTATTGTCATAATTGTCTGCACAATTAGGTTTAAATTTTTCTTATACTAAATGAGAATAATTTAAATGATACATTAATGATAAATTATGTCAAAGTGTATATTAATTGATGAAAATATTGTTATCTATTTTAAAGTTTCAATTAATTGATTTAACATACGAATTTCTTTTCTATATACAAATTACAATTAATTTAGAAATATTATATATATATAGAAATTTGTATTAGAAATTTGTTGACCATACGGTATAATAACGACTACGAATATTACACATATAACTGCGTTGAATCTCTCATTAATTTGATGAGAACGATCGATAAACAAGGCATTTGGCAAATGGCCAACTAACTCGACCAAATTTACGTACGAGAATTATTGGCAGAGTAAATATCTTCTCCCTTTTGGTCGAATAAAAAATATCCTATGAATTATATGAATTATTTCAACGCAATATTAGAAACTTCGATTAATTATAATAATTTAAAATAAATAAAACAAAACAAAATACATATCCAATAAATTAATCAACAACAACAAGAAAGATTAAATCAAAATATTTAACAATAATAAAAATATTTGAACGTTGTAACATGAAAACAAATTGTTAACATTAACAAATGAAAAATATAATGAATCAAATGAATAATCAATGTTATTTTAAAACAGGATTCTTATCATTGGAAAATAAAAATGCGTCGGGTAACGCTGGTCTGAAAGATCAAAGTTTAGCCCTAAAATGGGTCCAAGACAACATACACAATTTTGGTGGTGATCCAAAAAAAGTAACATTGATGGGAGTTAGTGCTGGTTCTGCCAGTGTTGGTTATCAACTGCTTTCTGAAAGATCAAAAGGTAATATAATCAAATTGTCTTATTATTGTCACACAATTATCTGAAATATTTGTAAAACATTTGTAGAATAATATTCTTTTTTCTACATTTTTTCATTTATCGGCAGGTCTATTTCGTAATACAATTTCAATGAGTGGAGCACCATTATGTTTTTGGGCATTTGACAGACCAGAACAAGTGAGAAGTAAAGTTATGCAAATTGCACGAAGACTTGGTTACAATGGTACCAGAGAAAATTTATTAGAATTTTATTACAATGTAAATGTTCAAAGTCTGACCGAAGTTATTGATAATTATTCATCAGTAAGTTATTCATTTATTCGTAAATATATATATATATTATATATATATATTTTTATATATGAATAATTTTAAATCATAATTATTTTTTTTTTTTTTTAGATCGATTTACCAATGCGACCAGTTTTAGAAGATGCTAATTACATTCCTGATGCATTCATATCTGAGTGTTCATTGAAAAAATATATGTCTGGTAATTTTAATCATGGTCCAGTCATGATGGGTTATACCAAAAACGAAACACTTATATATTTGGCAAGTTAGTAGTTTAATTTTATTCACACACCTGATTTTTAATCATTTTTCGTTATAGAGTATACTTTTATAGGGATCATAATATGGTTTTTCTAATAATGAAAGGATTTATACATTGATTTTTTTAACATTAACATTATTTATATATTATTATTTATTAATGTTCAAATAGCAAAAAAAAGTCATCAGGAACTTATTGATAATGTTATGGCATACAGTAAAAATCTTCAATGTATACAACATATCAGATCATTGTATTCACCTGCAGTAATTTTTAAAAACGATACTTCAAAAGATAATTACAGTACTACGACTATACAGGTAAATCTAATGAAATGATAAAAAGGTTATTTATTTAAAAACGATATTTTATTTGAAATGAAATATTTCTTAGTTTACTTCGGATGTAGCATTTATAGCACCGATAGATTATACACAAAAATTATTATCAAAATACAACGATCCTATTTATTATTATCGATATGATTTCGATTATGATAACTCTTTGCATAAAATCGATTATGGGGTGGATATAAATGGTAAGTTATCTTATATTAATTAATTATATAATATATTAATACTCATATAAATTTATATTGACAATCAAATTGACTTTTATTTAAAAACAAATGAAGATATAATATTATATTTTTGTTTTAATTATAAAAACTTTTCGAATCGATCTTTCTATGAATATTTACACGCGAATAGAAAGAAAAAAATGTCTGAAAAGTTAATAATTGAATTTATTTTGATCCTATAATATATTAATCATTGTAATCTAATATTCCATAGGTTCTGCTCATGGGGATGAAGTTGTAATGATATTTTATTCGGATAGATTTAAAATAGATCCAAATGCAAATAACTCGATAACGTTGTTACAAAAACGAATGACTCGTATGTGGGCAAATATGGCTAAATATGGGTCAGTATATATATTTACACTAAAAATATATATTCATTACGTATCTCTTTTAATTACCAATTGTTTGTTTTTTTTTTTTTTTTACATCACTTTCGTTTATTACTTTTTCCCTAATATTAGATTTAAACTTTTATCGTAAACTTTTGTCACGCCATTTGTGCAATTATTTTTTACGATTATGAATTTAAATTCTCTTTCATTATCATAAACATATAGAGACGTATTATATGTTAATTTTAATGTTACCAAATTGGCATTGAATCGTTAACAGTCTTAGAAATTTATTCATTCTGGCCAAATCATGCAAGGTCACCAATTATACTTTAAAAAGATTTTTTTACTTCAAACTAACTTCTCTTTCATTATCATAAATTTACAGACTTTCTAAATTTATTTTGGTATTTTATTTCGTTAAATATCAAATCAACAAATTCAAAATAATATTCTCAATCTTTGAATAAATAAATAAATAAGTAATAATAATAATAATTATAATATCGTTATTTAGATTCAAACGTAAGAATTTATTTTTGGTATACATGAATAATTAATGAATTTTTTTCAGAAATCCAACTCCAAATGGAACCAATGACAATTTATTGAACATCGTTTGGCCAGATTCGAGAAAATCCGGTAAGATGTTATGGTTAAATGAAGAATTAAAAATACATGATCGATACAAGGATCCAATAATCGATATAGTTCAATTTGGTATCAAACATTTTGGTGCACAATCTAACGGATGTAATTTAAATTATACCAAAAAAGCGGTTAAAACGATACCACACAATTAATACAAATTTTATTCAAAGTACAATTGCAAAGCATGGTATATACTTTGTATTATAATGATTTATTATGTTATAAAATTTTGTGTTATTTCTTTTTGTTTTGTTCTTTTTATATATTTAAGTAATAATAATTCGATGTATTGATTAAAAAGGGATTCAATAAAATAATTATGCAATGTTTATATAAAGACCGCTTCAAGGATCTTTGGATGCCCTGGCCCTGGCATGAGACACACGAAGGCCCTGTTCTCAGGGCCCTCGGAGAAGCTAGGTACCGAGTTGATCAACCTAAACCGAGCCCACAATTGAGGTTGGTTGTGGGACTGATCACTCCCCTCCTCCCTCCATCTCATAACTCAATGCGTTGGGCTCAGGGGCGGCCAGACTGCTGCACTTTCCAAGAGAGTCGGGGCTACCCGCGAGATCGCTACGGTCATAGGTTTTTCCCCGCAAGGGGCCCGGGCACAATGGTCCAGAGACTGAGCGCCCGGGTAAACAAACCTCAAGGAAAAAAAAAACCCACATATGTATTTGTATATGTTTTTTTTTTCTTTTATTCTAACTAATCGAGCAACGTCGAAATTTCTTTCAGAAGGTAATTGAACTTGACACAGAAAAAAAAATACAATAACGACAACAACAAAAACAAACCTTCAATCAGAGAGTATAACCTTTCACGAAAATTATCTAACGTAATTGAATGTATAGTGAACGTTTGAAATGTAGAAACACAGCAGAAGACCTTCTCGTTCGACATTCTAAGTTCCACGATTCAAACATAGTAAACTCACTCTACTCACAATCAGTATAGTAATCGAGCAACGCGCGATCGGTCAACACCACTTTCATTCTTCTATAATACACGAAATCTTTCACATTATTTATTACTATCTTATATACTCTCTCTTATTATTTACTGTATTTATTAAATGTAAGTAAATATTATTACCCTATTAGCACATGAATACATGTGTATTTAATATTTAAAAGTTTTCATATTAAATTTGCAATATTAATTATTTTATTATTAAATATTTACTCAATTTTAATATAAAAGTTTAATTTTTAAAAATACATTGAATCACGTTTTAATATTAATCAATTAAGAGTGTGACGATCTGTATACAGAGTACCCTCCGGTGTGTGTCGCGATAATCAAGCGATGACGGATATAGTCGTCAAACACGCTTAACTGTTTAAATACACATGTATTCAATATTTTGTGCTACTAAGGTAGGTATATATACTTATTATTATTATTTACATTTATCTTTCCCCTCCCCCTTTTTTATTATTTGTGTTTCTAACAAACATTTGTTAAAAGCATTACAGTAAACTCTTGAAGGAGGTGGCTCACATTAAGTTGAATTAATCGACCGTATGAATCGTAGATCTTCCTTTAGGGATACTTTCGACCACATCTTCACATCCACATTCTCATTCTCATCGTTCATCCCTCATCGTGAAAAGTCCCATGACGATATTTCTTCGAAGAAGATAACACCAAAAGAAAGGTTTGTTCTTAAACATTAATTTTCTCCCGTTGTGTGTTCGACTGTAAGATATTTCATTCATTCATTCATTCATTTTTTTTTCTTTTTCTTTTTCTTTTTCTTTTTCTTCTCTTTCTCTTTCTCTCTTTCTTTTTTTCTTTTTATATGGCAGAAAAGGACACATAACTCTTTCATATCGACAGATGTAGGTAACATAAATTTTAACGATAGTATTTTACTCTGTACGTGTGTTTGTGTATACAGGTGTGGGTGTGTGTTTGTTACTGTGATTAAAATATATGTTTCAAGTAAATTATAACATTCTGATTTTACTTTATTAATTAAATGATATGAAATTTAATTTTGTTTTATTTTTCTTCAATTTTATCGTTGCGAGTACTTAATTAGGTAAAATTAATTTAATGTGTATAAATGATAATTCATAATGTAACAGTTATTTTATTATTATTATTATTTTTAAATATACTTCATAGTTTATTTTCATTCGTTTTAATTTTTTATTTTATTTTTGACACAAACATTTCTTTATTTTACAATTCAACAACAACAACCAACAACAACAACCAACAACAAATATATGAATTTTAATAATATAATTATTCCAATAAATAATTATTAAAATTAATCTATCTAAATTTAAGACTGGTAGACAATGAATTCGTCTCCAAACAAGTTACGAAATAAAATCAACATTAATGAAGACGTTTCGAATCAAAAATTTATCTCACCATATTCCTCATTATCTCATTTGTCAGTTGTAAATATATATATGTGTGTATGTGTGTGTGAGTGTAGTATATCATGAGACTACTGTGACAAGAAGAACACGAGTATGTTAATATTTGTATAGCACTCTTGTCGTCAACAGAGTGTTGTTGCATTCGTTTTCTAAAAGCATTTTATTCATTCTTATTTTTCGATGTTAGTTTTCAGTTGTCTTTCGAATCGTTTCAATATTTTTAATGAGAGAAAGAGAAATTATTTTTAAAAAAAGTGAATAAGTGCGTTTCAAAAGTGTTTGTAAGATGTAAGAAAAACAATTTATTATTTATTTACATATTACCTTTTTGTCTTGAAATTAATCAACAAACGTTTGTCTAAATTATTACGTCGAGTCATAAATAACTTCCATTTTTTATGAGACTGATAAGTGCAAGACACCTTTCATGGAGTTTCTTTTTTTTTTTTTTGCACTCTTTGCAATTGTTCAACGTATCTATTGGATTTTGCTCCAATATTAAACTTTAAAAGGTTCATCAAAGTTAGAAATACGTCCCTGCACTCGGTTCATCTTTTAAGATCGTATCTCCAGAACGGAATTTTACAAACCAATTTCTTATCTAATAACATCCAGAAGCATTTTTGTTCCTTGTTTATCGTTTTACTTCTATTTGTGACTTTTTAATACGGTAAATTATTATTCCATTAATTTTAATTATTCAAATAATATATTAATTTATTTATGTTAATATACAGAAAAAAAAAATAAAATAAAATTAATCAATATTATTTCTGTGATAATAGAATTTGAAGAAAAACAAGGGAAAATAAATTAAATAATTGTATTCATAGATAAGCATAAGAACAAAACATTTAAGAAAAAAAAAAACTTTTCTACGAACTGAACAAAAATTAAATTCCAATAAAAGTATGATAAAACACAAATGATAAAAATAAATATATAATTACGATATTTATTATATATATATATATATATATAAATGGAATTTTGTTAAAAAAGAAAAATTTCTTAAAAATAAATATGACGTAATATTTCGTATTGATAATGAATAAAAGGGAAAGATAAGAAAAATGAAGAAAGAAAAAAAACTAATACAAAATTAGGTCAATTCGATTGATTAAACTAATCATCTATGAGTAAACATTTTGTTTACATATGAAAATGAACGATATTATTTAATTATATATCGTTTCATTTAAAATTCCAATTGTAAATATACGCACACACACATTTATATACTGTTATTATATTATCATAAGTATTGTGTAAAGCAATAGGCCTCTTCATTAACAAAATGTGTTAACCATAGATTGTGGTGACAATTAAACGTCAATGTTCTTAGATAAAATGTTCCATTTATTTGTCATTCTAATCTTTCCTTAGTAAAACCACAAAGCATTAATCAGATTCATTTGTTGCTACCAACTTGAAACACTTGTAAGCAAGTTAAAGCTAAAAAAAAATAAAAAAGTAATAAAGATAAAAATTTCAGAAAATAAAAAAGAAATAAAAGAAAAAAAAAAAAGAAGAGTTCACTGGAATTCTCCGACACGATTTATATTCCTTATTTTTCATTGGACGAATCTTATCGCTTGTAGTATTCTAACATTTTCGGGAAGAATTTAATAGAGAATTTCTGTATCTTCAAGATAAGAAGATAAAAAACTATATTATCATTTTATTGACATTTTATTTTATTTTTTTTTTTTTTGGAGGAGGAACAAGAAACGATTCATAACTGTATTCGAATTTTGTTCATAATAATACAAAAATCTCATTCTCGATATATATGTTTATTTATAAAAATGAAAAATGTATTATATATATATTGAAAATTAATATTTATTATTGTAAAGTAACAGTAATGAACACTACAAATCATTTGATACGAAATTAAATTTCGTATCGTTCTTTTCTTTCATTTTTTTTTTGTTGTTTTTTGTTCTTTTTTTTTTGTTTCTTATCTCTTTGTTTGTTTCATTTGTATTCTTTCGTTCTGCTATTAATAATCCACCCTTGAAAATCAACCGAGTCTTTTCTGTGGCTTTTAGCAAGAGCCAAGTCATTAACGCCTACCAAGGTGTGTGTGTGTACGTGTGTGTATCAACGAAACAAAACGGTCTGGATCGTGCACAACCAACGCTCACGAAAAAAACGAGTCCTTTTATTTCGAAACAACACGTCCCTAACTATCATCCTATACTAATACTAAAAAAGAAAACAGGGCCAATATTTCTGCCATCTACTTTCGAACAAACATTCTTTATACGCTCGAACCCATTATTAGCCTACATTGTCTCAACAATAAATTCTTTCCTTTCTATCTTTCCTACCCTTTTTATTTTCTTTTTTTCTTGTTTTTTGTTACTTATCAAAAAATATTTATCCTTGAACAAAAAAATTGTACGGAGAATATAATTTTTGTTCATTTTCAGCTATTTTTTATTTTTATTTTTATGTTGCAGTTCGTTCCAAAATCAAATATGGCGACAATGACAAAAGAAATGACCGTAATAAGACCGATCTATCGTCAAGACGAATTGCATCGTGTGTGCAAGTATGCGAAACCAAAGAGAAATCGTAAGTTGAGTCAGTGACCTTACATTTTTAGATTGAAATATTATTGGTTTTTACTTTTCTTTATTATTTCTTTTTGTTGTTGTTGTTGTTGTTTTTTTAAATAGATCGATATTACAGATTTCATCTTCGCGAAAGCGAAACGAATCCTTGAAATGATCTTTGATTTCTTTTTTTTTTTTGGATTAATCATTAAGATTTTATCTTGATACAGTTACCGAACAGATTTCCAGAAGATGGAACAATGCCAGTCCGTGGAAAATGTTGAAAAAAACAGTACCATTGATAGATTGGTTGCCAAAATATAATTGGAGGAATAATATTCTTGGTGATATAGTTGCTGGTATTACAGTAGCTGTTATGCACATACCACAAGGTATATAATTATTATTAATAATTTTGGATATTTTATTATATTATATTAATTATTATATTAAATAATATATTATTAAATTAATTATAATTAATAAATTAATTTTAATATTTAATAAAATGACACACATTACTATTATTATTAATGAATACAATTATTATATAGGAATGGCGTATGCAATACTCGGCAATGTACCATCTATAGTTGGCATTTACATGGCTTTCTTTCCAGTATTAATATATTTTTTATTCGGCACATCCAGACACAACTCAATGGGTAATTTACTTTTATTTTGATTACATCAAATTTTCAAATAAAATCTTATTTATGATTTTATTACAATTTTACGATAACATCCTTAAATTGTAGGTACATTCGCAGTAATTTGTATGATGACCGGCAAAGTGGTAGTGACGTATAGTTCGATGGAAAATACTATGAACAATAGCACACAAATCGACAGTGCGAACATAATAGGATCGAATATGATCAATCATGAGTATACACCGATACAAGTAGCTACTGTTGTAACCTTCGTCGTTGGTCTAACGCAGGTGACGTTGTTGTTAAAATTCATAATTAATGATCGATTGATTATTCGATATATAACGTGTAACTCAAGATATCTGGTCTAGTTAGGAATGTACGTATTACGATTGGGCGTTATATCTTCATTCTTGGCTGATAGCCTAATAAGTGGCTTTACAACAGCTGCTGGTTTACATGTATTCACGTCACAAGTTAAGGATCTTCTTGGTTTAACTTTAATACCACGAAGAGGTATATTTAAACTAATACTTGTAAGTATAAATTCATTTAAATATACAAAATGTCTTGTAAACGATGATACACAAGCAAGTCAAAAAATAATTCTATCTGAAAAATTTTCAATTGAAAATGTACATTCAAATTTATTTATATAAAACTTTGGTGTATTGAAAATAAATACATTTTCAAATTTGTTATTAACCACTCGTTTGAATCATCATCGATAATCATAATCTCATATAATATAAATACAGGATTTTTCACAATGATCTTATATTTAAATAAAATAATAATATTTTATATATTTTTTTTTCATTTCAGACATATTTTGATATTTTTAATAATATTGATAAAGTCAATGTGGCTGCTTTGAGTTTGTCAGCCATAACGATTGTAATCTTGATATTTAATAATCAATTCTTAAAAGTAAGTATTATAATAATGTTCATTTATTATTCTTCAATTTTTTAACCTTTTTATTTTTTTTTCTTTAATTTATATGAAATTTTATTTATAATATTGATAAATACCAATCGTCTTGATTGATACAATTTTTTAGTTTGATATCCACACAACTGTGATAATTATAAATTACAAGACAATATATGATTGTCAAATATAAATTTCAAACATAAATGTGGAACATAAGAAATATCGAAAAGATTTTATCAAAAATCACATCACCAGTCATGCATATGTGTCTCACAAAAAAATCTTATAAAAAAAAAAATGATATAACATGTTTAATATTATAATAATTGACAATCATCTGTAATTTATCAACATTATAAATAAAATTCATGTAAATTATTGCTCTTTACTCAAAATGAACATTGCCTTTATTTTAATGATAAGAATATTTATTTAAAAAAAAATTAATTATCATATTTTTTAGCCAAGATTCGCTAGAATAAGTCCATTTCCAATACCAATAGAAATGTTAGTAGTAGTGGGTGGTACTTTAATATCAATGTATATGAAGTTAACAGAAGCATACAATATTAAAATAGTCGGTGATATACCAGTTGGGTAAATATACTTAATTTATTATTATAATTATAAATGAAATATATATATCAAATTTTAGAAAATGTAACGCTTTAATCTTCATAAAGTTTAAACTCTTAATTATGATCACAATCAAATATGTCAATTATAGAAATATCTTATTAAACGTTAGTTTACCCCTTTCGCACGCAACGGGCGTATTTTCTACTAGGTGCTATTTCTATTGTACGAGCTACTAATACGTGCAGCAGCAACAAAATTGCACTGTATTTTAAAGTAATTTTATTGTTGATATTAAAATTATTTAAAATAATTCAAATTAATAATTATTAATAAAAATACTAAAAATCATTAGAAACAAAATTGCATTGAATTCAAAAAAAAAACAAAATACTAAAATTACACGTTCCCAAGAGTGGGATATTTGACTTAGTGCTATAACTGCATACGTTCGTCGTATGTAAAATACGTGATATTTTATGGAAGGCCACTATAGTAGGCCCATAGTATCTCAGTGACATCTTATGGAGGGCCACTATAGTGGTTTGTAGTAGCGAAAGGGTTAATCTTTACAAATTTGAAATAACTTTAACAAACATTTGGAAATATGAATATTTGAATAGAAAGAGAATATGTCAAACTTAACAATTAATCTTATATTGATATTAAATCATTATAAAATTTCAGATTACCAACTCCATCGTTACCTCCACTTTCTCTAATACCAAACGTTCTGCTTGATAGCTTCATAATTACTTTAGTTTCCTATACTATATCTATGTCAATGGCTTTAATATTTGCGCAAAAGGTTGGTTACGAAGTAGACGCCAATCAAGAATTAGTTGCTCAGGTAAGTTCAATTATATCTTTCAACATCATCATCATCATCATCACACACACACACACATTTACTCTTCAAGGTTTTTCTTTTTTTTTACTATAAAACCAACAATAAAAAAAAGTTACAAGTGAATAGTACTTATAGAATTATATACTTGGTATTATTTTTCTAGGGTCTTGGAAATCTTTTTGGATCATTTTTTTCATGCATGCCATTCACCGCCTCATTATCGAGATCATTGATCCAAGAAACTGTTGGTGGACGTACACAATTAGCAAGTTTCATTTCTTGTGGTATTTTGGTCAGCGTTTTATTATGGATTGGACCATTCTTCGAACCTCTTCCACGAGTAATTTTTTTTTAAATCATTCATTTTTCATTAATTTCTAATAAAATATAAACAATGTTTAATTATATATTGGAGTAATTTTAAATTATTAATTATTACAAATTTATGATTAATTTAATTTTGTTTAGAATCATATTATTGAACACTTGAAATTTATATTGTTGAAATTATTTTATTCAACAAACAAACAAAAAAACAATTCTAAAAAATAATTTTCCTACGATGTAACTTGCATTAAATGAAAATGATTTGTTTTTTTTTTTTTTAGTGTATTCTAGCGAGTATAATCGTCGTGGCTCTTCAAGGTATGCTGATGAAGATAACAGATTTCCTAAAATTTTGGAAATTGGATAAAATAGATGCCGGTATTTGGGCAATCACATTTCTCACAGTTATTTTATTGGACGTTGAATATGGTCTGATCATTGGTTTATTCGTATGTCTTACGAAATTAATTATAATTGTTACTCAACCCTATGCATGTTTACTTGCATTGGCACCTGGTACTGAACTTTATTTGGACTCTCAAAGATATAAAGGAGTATGACAATTTTCTTTTATTTTATTATTTTTTTTTTTTTTTCTAATTAATTCAATCATCAAAAAATACATCAATTATTTCAGACGATCGAGATTACAGGAATTAAAATATTTCATTACTCGGGAAGTTTAAACTTTGCATCTAGACAACATTTTTGTGACACAGTTTATAAACTAACCGAAGTAATACCAAGAAAAGAATTGATAAAGAGAAATACGAAAAATAGTACGGAAGATGACAAAATAGATGAGGTATAATTATAAATCAATTTTTAAAGTAAAAACATTTTGAGAGACGGTAATCGTAATATATTATAAAACGATGTGAAAAAAAAATCGGAATATAGTGTTAGAACAAGAAAGAGAAAGAGTACAATCATATCCACAATGTTTAACATATCTTAAATAATTGTTAATTAAAGTTAGGAAATGTATATTGTAGTGTAAAAGCACTGAGTATAAATTCAAAACACCTTCCTCTTCGAAATTCATTGTCAGACTGAACGCACGTTGTCCTCTATAAAAGACAGTTCAAATTTTTCTTATTTATTATTGTTTATATGACTTTCCTAACGTTGCGCATGTGCATAACAGTTTCTGATTTTAACATTTTTCGCATTTTAATGTAATTATTTTATCGCTCATGCGCAACGATAACTTCGAGGATAAAATTTCCCTGTAATGTATGTAGAATGTATTAGAATACTAAAATAATTGTTAAATAATCGAAAGGAAGATGTATTGTTGTTTAAAAACACCAAGTATATGATCGGAGTACCGTCTTCTTCGAAATTCACCTTCACACTAGCACGTTGTCATCTGTGAAAGTTCTTTTATTCAATGTTGTTGATATGACTTTCCGAACGTTGCGCATGTACATAACAAAAATAATCTATCAAATTAATAGAATTTAAGATTGTAACGTTTTGATTTAAACATTTTTTGCATTCTAATGTAATTATTTTATCGCTCATGCGCAATGATAACTTCGAGGATAAAATTTTCCTGTAATGTGTGTAGAGTGTATTAGAATACTAAAATAATTGTTAAATAATCGAAAGGAAGATGTATTGTTGTTTAAAAACACCAAGTATATGATCGGAGTATCGTCTTCTTCGAAATTCACCTTCACACTGGCACGTTGTCATCTGTGAAAGTTCTTTTATTCAATGTTGTTGATATGACTTTCCGAACGTTGCGCATGTACATAACAGAAATAATCTATTAAATTAATAGAATTTAAGATTGTAACGTTTTGATTTAAACATTTTTAGCATTCTAATGTATTTGTTTTATCGCTCATGCGCAATGATAACTTCGAGGATAAAATTTTCCTGTAATGTGTGTAGAATGTATTAGAATAGTAAAATAATTGTTAAAAAATCGAAAAGATGTGTTCGATATATTATCGAATTATTCGATAATAATATATCATCTCGTATTATATTATTTAAAAATAATTATGTTTTTCTTTTTTGTTTTTTCAGATAAAATACTCAAATTCCTATTACACCGATCAATCATCGTGTTCCTCGCAACACTTATACATTAGTAGGAATACTTTGAATCAAAATTATGGCAGCACGACGATCAAAGATACCGTAATTTCTATTTTAAATTATTTTTTTTAATTAATTTGCCATACTTTTTTTATTGAAAAATTTATCCTGCTATCTATAATGACTTTCAATTATATTTTTAATTTATTTGTAAAATATCTTCGAGAAATATAATTACATTTATTATATTATATATTTTTACAGATGCAAACTCTGATATTGGATTTTTCGGCAGTGACATACATCGATTCAGCTGGTGTAAATATGTTAAAAAATTTAATCAACGAATACAATGAAATAAACGTTTCAGTTTATATTACTGGAACTTGCGGACCTGTTTACGAAATGATGACGAAATGTAATTTATTGGAATCCAATGATCATACCTTTGGATTATTTCCTACGATTTCTGATGCTGTATATTATGCACAACATCCAAATAATATTATGACAATATCGACGTAAAATAATAATTTTTTTTTTTAGGATGAAAAAATTACATTAATATTAAATAAATATTTATAAATAAAACGATTAGAAATTAATAATGTAGGATAACATTTTTCTTATTATAATAAATACTCATGTTATTTTATTTAAAAAAAAAAGGAACATTATTATTTTATAATAATTCATAAATATTCTTCTCTTTCGTACTTTATCAGATTTATTATCTGATAATTTATTTTTGTTGAATGTGTAAGTGGAAATGTCTCTGCTTAAACTCGTCGAAATGTTAATGTTGTCTCTTTCTAACGCATGCGATACCGGCGCATGCGCATTAGACTTGTCGTGCCACCTCTACTAGCAGACTAATGCGCATGCGCTGCTCAGTGCAAGTTAGAGAGAGACAACAGATCAACCTCCTATCTTCTATCTCTTTTTATTTCACCGACAGGTTTTATGCTGACTTGTTTGTTCTATGTGTAGTATCTCTATGATTATAATAGATGAATTTAAAACGCCTGAAAGTATGCAATCATTCATACGTCGATCTGTGAGTTTAGTTCTCTTTTAAATACATAGATGGTGGTAGCAGTATAGTTAAAGAATCGTCTTACAGATAACACTGTTCAAAACATATGGAATAATAGTATTCGTGCTTGTACAAATTTTGCCACGTCTAAAACATTTATTTATTTAACAAAATGAGTTCTTGGTTGCAATATATAAGGTCTATACCTACGCATATGGTAAGTTATAAATATAATTTTATTAAAATTCATAAAAATTCTAGCTCGTTAATAGAGAATTATTAATGTTTTAAATTCATAACCTATTTAGAGGTTATGCATTTCCATACGTCAATGTCTCTTGATACAATTTTGAAATTTTCTACACACACACATTAAACATTATTGATTAATTAAAAACAAATCTTTATATCTTTGACATATATTTGTAATGTAAGAATGTAAATATTAAAAAATATATTGTCATGTAAGTTTTATTTTTGATTGAATATCTGTCATTTACAGGACTATGATGGCCAAGGTAGAGCTGAGAAACTTTCAAGAGTCATCATAACTCTCTTTGGAGTTAGTAATAATTTTTATGATTATTTATTCTTACAATTTGTTAATATTGCTTTAAGAAAACAACGTTGATAAAATCTTTTGTGCAGGTCGTTGGTCTCATATGGGGATACGTCATTCAACAATTTTCTCAAACAATTTACATCCTTGGTGCAGGTTTCGTTATGGCTGCTTTAGTGACAGTACCACCATGGCCCATGTATCGTCGTAAACCATTAGATTGGCAAAAACCACAAGCCGAAGTTAACACCAAATTAAAAAAGAAAAAATAAATGATATATTTATATTTTTCAAATAGATAAAGTGTGTTATCCAAGTTCTTGCTTGACCAAGTGCAAAGGTAAAAAGAGACTGATATTAATACGGTTAATATAATGTTTTATAAATTAAATGTGTGGGACTTTAAAGAAACAACATTCCACAGTATTTAATAACCGATGATGTAATACAAAGTAAATCGTTTTGACATATTTATTCGTTAACAGTGTTGTAATAAACATTTCCAGAAAAAATGACACTATACACTAGAAAAATTCGTTGGAATATATACAAAATGATAATAATGATAATATTATTCAAATAAGAATATAAAATAGTATTTAAGAAATATATCATCATCAAAATATATCATTTTCTGCAGCTATTAAAATTATATATAAAATATATACAGGAAGATTTACAATCATTATCTATCATCTTATGGAAACCAGTACTGCATATTTTTATATGGCGAGAAGGAAGTAATTCAACAATATAAGTTTTTACGATCTGTCAATCGTCAATTTCCCCGCGTTATTTTCCCTCTTAAAGATTATATTTCATTTATGGCAATATCACATTCTACATTGTCGTGCTTTGGACGAGTTCCAACGTTTAGACTTTCATTCAGCATGTCCCTCATTTTCTTTCATCGCACGATGATGATGTATATACTACTCTCAAAATTAAACATCAATTAAATCACTTTCAAGAGTGTTCGACAAGTATAGAATCGTTTTTATGATACTTCGTTAACAATTTGTGAATATCTTCTATTAAAAAGTACTTTCATTATCAATTTTAAATATTTCAATAATTAAAATGATTTTTAATGTGTAGAAAATAAGAATCTTTTTCATTATACTTCTTTTTAAAATGATTGATTAATTCTTTTAATATCTATTTGTTATATTTCATTATTTTATTTTATATATATATATTATTTATAATAAGATTATATATTATACATTTATATATTAAAAGGAATTCATATCAATTTTGACTTATTAAATAATTACATGATTTTTATTTATACGATTCGCAAAATAAGGAGAGATTTATTTTTACGATATCGCATAAAAAATTGTAAATAATCTCTCTTTTCATAAGCATCCATTAATACAGATATAAAAGTACATTGATACATCGAATAGAGAAATTTACAACGAATTAAAATGTCTAATTAACATTCTAATCGGCGGACAATAAATATAAGAATATAAAATTCTCTCTCTCGTAAACGTTAAATTTTGCTTTCGTTTCAAATATTTCTACTAAATCTGTAGAGAAATTCAAATCTGATATTTCGCAATGCGATGAAAGTGAGATATAAAAAAAGAAGAAATTTGAATTTGCAAGTGTCATCGTTTAAATTTCTATCAAAAAAATTAATTTACTTAATTTGTTCAAAAAGAAGAATAAACAAAAAAAGAGGAAATAAGTAATAATAAAATTATTAAAAAAAAATATAAGAATCAGCAGGAAGGAAGGAAGGAAGACAACAACAAAAAAATAGTTCTCATCATTCGTACAATGTGTAATTTTAAAAAGTAGTTCAAAATAAAAATGACGTAACGAAAATCGTCGTCTCGTCGGTTCCATCAGCTTTCATCTAATGAAAAACATTGGGAACGTTCGAAAGCCGGAAGGTAATCGTCGTTTCATTTTAATCAACCATTTATCCTGATCCAGTTTCGAACTTGAAAACAAAATGACGTTTCACAGAATAGAATAAGAATTATCGTTTCATTTGATTCGCGAAACATATTTTCTTTCTTTAACGTTTATTTTCTATTTTTTTTTTTATTTTTTTTATTTCTACTTCAATCTCTTACAATGATCATATACTTTGATCCCATAGCAGTACATATGGGGAGATACATAAAAAATATATGTGCATTTAGTTACGAAACGCTTTCTCCCTGTATGAAGGATATTTTAAGTATGCGAGCTACACCACTTCCTGTAACTCTGTCGGCTTCATCGATGCAAGAGTATAAAAAAAAAAAAAAAAAATAAATAAAAATAAAAAAACAGAACAACTTTACGAAGAATCATTAAATCACATTCAAGGATGGTCGAGTAAAAAAGTATTCTGCCTATATTGAAAACTAATCTGTGAACTTGCACTTGAAATGCAACATTTATTTTTCGAAGTGAGTGCAAGACAAAATGCAATCTTCTTGTTAAAACAAACATTTGTATTTTATTTTATTAATGGAAATAATACAATTGTTTTATTTAAGTTAACATATTATTTTTTTCTTTTTTTTTTAATAATTATAATATAATTATAATTATTTATATATTATTTTAATTTATAATATAATTCATTCTATTTAATAATTATGCAACTAACTTTCGCTAAATGTGCGATATATCTTATCGATCGACTGACAATCTAACTTTGTGATATAATAATAAAAAAAGAAATATAAATATATTATAAATTTAAATGTTACAATAGAAGGAATAAAGATAGTTTTGTTTTTTTTTTCTTATTTTTAACGTCGTTATTTTAATTCGCAATAGTTTAAGATTAGAAATGATTTGGATTATTTAATCAACTTATGTTATATGCATATAAGAACGTTAGATTAACATTTCACAAGCAAGCAACGGTGCGTTATAAACACTGAAAGTTACGAGGAAGATCGTGTGGACGATTTCTTTCTATTGCGTACACATACACACGTCTATAGGGGGATATTATCGACACATCATAGTGATTCCGAAATAGTGAAATCGGTATTAACGTTTTGGTGATGCATATATCACCGACAGAAACGTATATATTTATATGTAATACCATTTCTATTCGTATAGGGTGGGTCTAAATTTAAAAGGTGATTTTCAATACTACATACAATTACTATTTTATATAATTTTTTTTTTTTAAAAGAACCTTACAGAACTTAGATAACCTCTAAATAAAAATCTTTAAATTAGTAATTAATAAATAAAAATTGTGCTATGTGCTAAGTTGGAAAAAAATCACGTGTGAAATAAAATCAATTTCATTAAAATAAGTTGAGTAGTTGTTACAAACATATTGTGACAACTAAATTTTTATATATATAGAATTTTATTAATTAATTAGATTATTTTTGTTTCATCGGTTTTACGGTTTCTTTCATTTCACGATTATCAAATCAGCCAGATTCTAAAGAAGTTTTCACTTTAAAAAAAGATAATTGATTTATTAAATAACTGAGGAACTTTTAATAATCCACCTTGTATATAAACATATTGTATAATATAAGAGATATTAGTTCATGTTTTATTAAAATCGATCTCTTATCTTATTCATTTCTTAATATTCTATATCCATTAGATAATAATACATTAACAGATTAAATATTCAGTAATAAATAATTATTAGCTCATTTAAATTTATAAGTAACTTTTATTTTCATGGATATTTGTGGTTTAGAGATAAATGAAAGATAGGGAATGTCTAAAAGGAAGAATCGAGAAATGCGTTTCCGATCAAAACAGAGCTGTAACACTTTCTACATGAATGTGAAAGAAAAAGGGCGTTGGGTAATCGATAACTTTTAAGATGATCTTTTAACGAACCAACCAAACTTCTTTCAAGGAAGAAACGCAATTAAAATTATAATCCAATGATTTACAAATGAAACGACACAACACTATGTCATTTCGTGGAAATGTTCACATAACATTTGTGCTCTCATTCTTTTACACCATCAATTTTCTACCGGATATAACAAATACAATTAAATACATATGTGTATATAAATTATATATATTTAAACTACATTAATATTATATATATATAAATTATATTATTTTCAATATTCAAAATAAATATTAAATATTATTACGGTATTCTGTAATGAAAAACTGAAAAATTTGTATATTAAAAAATTACTATTTTTTTTTTTTTTTATTAAAAAATACTAATAATTTAATAATTTTCTTTTTACTGAAAGATCATATAATATATATATAATAATAAAAAACTTTATTTAATTATTAGTATTTTATTAATTAATTATTAGTATTAAATTACATTATAGTATATGTATATAATTTAATTAATTTAATTAATTAATTATATGTTATATTATTTATTATTAAATATATAATATAATATAATAATATAATATAATATTTTATTGACAAATAATGGTATATAAAAATAGTTTTTATTATCAAAAAAAATTAAACTAAAAAAAAATGGTATAAAACCATACTTATATTGTTCATTTCAAATATACAATATTGAAAATGCTTTTTGATATATTACTTAATAGAAACGATTTCTTTAAAAAAAGGCTTATTAATTAGGTTCTTATCTTATCCTAAATAAAAAAGAAAACAAATATTCTCGAACATATTATATCAAATATTTTATGTAATACTCATTAACTAAGAACCGTAATGAGTTAAGAAAGTTATGTATTTATATACGGAAAATACGGAAGTTTATCAACAAAAAAAAAAATATATATATATATATATAATTATACAATTATACCGATCACATTTTCACAATAATCAGATGATACGAATTTTTCACGTGTTAATACAGTGTGTAACGAAAAAATATATATACGAACAAAACTGATGTATACTTATTGAAAGAGATTACGAAAAAAAGAAAAAGAAAGAAAAATGAAACAAATTTCAAAGTTTTATAATAAAGAAAAATCTTTTCGCACCATCGTCATGGCACACTAGTAACGCCCATCCAATTAAATGTGCAAATAGAAACGGTAATTCAATGTTAATCGTATCCTATAACCGTAAACTATAGTTTTCCATGATATGGTGTAATTACGTTTCAAATAACTATAGTTTAGTTGGCAATTGTACAAGCAAGACATTTACTTTTACTTTGCAACGAATCATTGTGTTAGAATTTTACTATCACTGCACAAATAAGGATGAAAAATACATTTTAAATAAGCAAATATTATAATTCTATTAAAACGGAAATTTGATAATTTGATATATATATATATATATATCTTCTTAATATATATAAATTACGTGTCACGTTGTTTGTCCACAATGGACTCCTAAACTACTGAACTAATTTGAATAAAATTTTGCACACTTTGTGCAGTTTCATTCAACTTGAAAGATAAGCTAGTTTATATCTCAATTTATAATCGCAATATTATTTGTTTATTAACAAAGAGTCATAGCGAGGCACTCCTATATATATATATATTTGTTTTTTATCATATAAAAACAAAATGTGGAGACACTTGTTAAAAATATTTGCACGCACGTGATAATTGTTTATATATCTTCTTTGTTTTAATTTACCAATCACAATATATCGTTTATCTTGTTTAATATTAGAATTAATTAATTTGATCTTTGAATATTCATTCAATCACATATTTCACATACACTCACATACACGTTTAATTTATGAATTTATTTTTATCAATGACAATATCGTTGTGCTTATTTAAAATTATAATTGAAATAAAAATGTATTTATTTATATATGGATAATAAAATAGAGAAATTGATTGGAACTTTCGACTACGATGATAAACTGCACCGCACTGTTACGCAGCTTCTTCCGAATACTTTGAATTACGTGCGTGCGTGCGTGCTTGCTTGCTTGCTTGCTTGCTTGCTTGCTTGCGTGCGTACACACATATGCACACACACACATGTATAGATCCATGTGGACGATTTTTCAGTTTGGGAGATCGTGTTATTATTATACATATATATATATACGTAAAACATACGTAACGAACTCCGATCGTTTCCTTGCTTTTACATAACCATAATGTCTCACTATGATTCTTTCCCCCACCCATATCATTTTCACCGGGTGGTTTTGGCCAAGGCACTCACGTGTCCTTTATAAGCACACATCCCCAGCCATCAAAGACAGAATCGTATCGACGTTCGTAAAATCAAGTCCGAACAGAAACACGAACCCATCTTTAATCGGTTGTGACGTTTCGAAAAGAAAAAGTTACAAAAAGAATAATAACATACATTTTTGTCCAACATTTTTTCACCAGTGATTCCAATACATATATATATATATATATAATATATACATATATATTCTTGTTTTCGTCAAAAGTCGTAAAAAAAAGATATTCATCAAAATGAATTCGTGCATTATTGTGGTGAGTCAATTTTTATGTTTCATATTTTTTTTATATTATTTTTTTTTTATATCTAATTATATTTTATATTTTTTTTTCTTAAGTGAATCCTACCTTTAATTTTGTCTAATTTTTTGTATGTCGTGTTTTTGGATATTATTTTACGATAAGGGTTGCAACAAAAACAATAGATTCAGTATTTATATAAATAATATAAAATATAAAATTAATATTAAAATAATAATAATAATAATAATAATATATAATATTTGTACATATAAAATATAAATATTGGATGTTATTTTAGGATAAGGGTTGCAACGAAAAAAAATATATTTCGTCCAATGATATTTATTATTTGAATTATTTCTATAATATATTATTTTTATCTATTTTTCTTTTTTGTCAAAAATTGTTAAATATATATGAATGAATTCTGATGAACATGTACATGATTTTGTACATGTATTGCACATGATTTTTTTTTGTACATGATTTTTTTTAATTTATTTATATTCTCTTTCTTATGAAATGTTTTATTTTTCCAAATTTTATTTGTGATCTTTTTTCTTCTACAAAATGACTGATTAAATTGAAGATAATTTTCCGATGTTAATTTCATTGTAATTTTCCCATAAAAATTAGGACAATTTTTTTTCTCTTATTTTAACCACTTATTATTAGTGGATCATTAGTCGACCACTATCATAAGAATTGACACAATTATAGATTGTAAAAAAAAAAAAATTAGAACAAACGAGAACGATCTCTCCAAGAAAAAAAAAGGAAATATTTTCACGTTCTCGTAATGCGAAATACATATGTATATGTACTTATGAGAAGTACAACAGTGAAACGTTCGTAAAAAAAAAAAATGCTGTCTTGCATTTCGATAACCAATGCAACGAGTGTGTACACAAGCTCGATTTACCTCCTTATGGTGATAATCACAAATTCACAATCGTATTTCAGGCGTTCGTGTTTGGAATGTTGGCTATTACTTTGGCTTCACCCGTACCTGGTTATCATGGCCAGTAAGTTTTACACACAAAAATAATCCGATCTTATTCATTATTCATAAATTTATTATCATTTCATTTTGAATTTATCGAAAATGATTTATAAAAAAAAAACAAAAAAAAAATGTAAAATATCAAATACCGTGAATGTTGTTATTTAAATTCAATTATTTCAATTATTTACAATATTATTTTTATTTAAATTATTTTATAACTTTGTTTTATGGTTTTTTTTTTTATAATTATTTTGCATAATATATTTGTAAATTGTATTTATCTAATATAATTTTATTTTAATTTCTAATCAATTTTTTTTTTCATTTATTTTTCTATTAATTTATTATTAATTTTATATTATTTTTATTTTATCATCCATCTGCATTCCTATAATTTATTTTCTTTTTTTTTATATATTTCTTATTAACATTTTCTAGTTTTAGTTTTTTACTTATTTAGTTTTAATTGAAAAAACAAAAAAAAACAAACAAAAAAAAATATGAACAACTAATTTTGTCAATTATAGTTCTCATCATGTAATTCATGTACCGTATCATGTACATACGGTACATCATCATCACGTGAAAAAGGTTCATGTACCAGTTCATCATGTTAAAAAGGTACCAGTACCCATACCGTATCCTGTACACCACGTAGAAAAGGTTCATGTACCAGTACCTGTAGTTGAAAAGGTTCATGTACCAGTACCAGTGGTTGAAAAAGTTCACGTACCTGTTCATGTACCAGTTCATGAAGAAAAATCTTGGTGGTAGAGCTGCTGGTCTCTAATGTTGTTATTAATTTGTTTTCAATTTTTAGGTATGTAATTCAATTTATTTATAAATAATCTTACATTAGATCGTTTTCATTCAATTTTCGTTCAAACGTCATACGAGTGTTGAATTATTTCAATATTTGTTGAATGTATTATTATTAATATTTAAAAACAACAATTTGTTGACATCATCATCATCATCATCATTGTTGTTGTTATAATTATTGTTACAAGATTTGAGTTACGTCATTATAAACAATATTTTATTTAACAACTAAATATCATAATTTCAATATCGTCTAAAAAAAAAAGAAAATAATTTTTAATAATTCAAAACACATACTTTTAAGTATTTTCTATACACAAATATATTTTATAAATATATATATATATATATATATATATATATATATAATTTATATTATTTTATTAATTTTTTTTTAAATTAATAAAAATTATTCGATGTTCTTATTTTTTTCCCCTAATTTTATTTTCATTTAGCTAATTGCATGAATTGAAAAATTTCGAACTTGGGCAAAATATTGTCAAGCTCAAAACTTTTCGACCAATCTACATTTTTTGTACTTTTTTTTATTTAATTTAATTTAATTTAATTTTATGTTTGTTTTAAATTTAATTATTTATTTTTACAGGTTATATAATTTCAATGTACAAGAGATAATTGTTCGTCGATTTTTCAAATAATAATAAAATAAAAATCTTCTAAGAATACTCTTCGAAGTGATCAGTACAAAATAGATGATATCGATCTATCGATAATACCATACCATACGAAATCTTACATTTAAATGATTTCCTAGGTGAAATAAAACAAAATCTTCAATATGAAGATTATTGTATGTTTGTAATTGTAAATATACTTATCTGTGTTATGTTAAACCCACAATTTTATTTTTATATATTACAATTATAAATGTTTGATAAACAAAACACAATATTTTTATTTAATTATATTGTCCAATGATTTGTTTTTTCTTTTCTTTTTGGATCCTTTGCCTAATCATTAAATTAATTAGAAAAATATTAACAATAGTCATAACAACGATACAAATTAAAAATTAACACTAAGTATGCATCATAAACATTTTTTATAAACATAATATTCACTACAATGTTATCTAAAAAAAAAAAAAATGGAATTAATAGAATTGAAACAAAACAAAAAATTGAGATAGGTAATGAAAATTTAATGGAAGAAAATATTCAACAATTTATTAATAATATAACAATTGACATAAATAATATAGCGTAAAATTAATAATAATAATTAACAATAGTAACAACGTTTGGAGAAGAATCTAAGTTTGAAACTAAGTAAATCGATCCATTTTTCTTAATTTTTTTGTTTTGTCTCTTTTTTTTCTTCTTGTTTTCACCATCCATCTTCCTCGTATTCATGATGATGATCATCATCGTGTGATTTTACCGGTATATAAATTTTCTTAACGTGCGTATGATGATGTTTATGGATAAAATGTGGCACGTGTATTATAAAGTGCGTACTGAAAATGATATTGAAAATTAATGAATTTGAAAGATTTATTTAATAATTTTTTAAACGATATTTATAAATCATTTACTGCTCGTGTCCACCACCATCTGGATTAGGCATCGATGTTACCAATGCCATTGTGAACACCATTAGAAATAGAATCTGAAAAATAATCATAATATATATATGATAATGAAGTATTTAAAGAATAAAATTGAATTCAATAAAAATATAAAATAAATTATATAAAACAAAAGAGAAAATATTTTATTATTATTTATTATTCGAGAATTATGATGATCGATATATCGACACGTATAATTTGATATACAATGAGTCCTTTTGTTTTTTATATTTTGCTTTATTTTACATCGATTAGTTGTTTATTCGTTCAACAAAAGATTAAAATACCAGAATTATAATTTTAACATTGTTTTAATTTTGTGTTTTAAATTTTAAATTAAATTTTTAAAATTTACAATCTTAAAAAAGTTTCTTATTCGGCAGGTACTAATTTTGTTCTTCTTTGTTTCATTTTTTTAATATTACATTAATTAAAAAAAATATTAGAATAAATGAAAGATAATATTAACTGTTTAATTAATTAATTGATATTGTTTTTTTTAAATCTTAATTTAAAATTTAATTCATTACTATATGCAATATAAAATTTTTATGATCATAAAAATGATCGTATGGTATAAGTAAAGTAAATAAAATAAATATATAATATATAATAATATTAATATATTATATAAAGTATAATAAAATAAAATAAAAAATATAAAAAAATATTAAAAAAAAAAATAATAATTTAATTAATGTATTAATATATATTAATACATTAATTATATTAATAATAATTATTATTATTATTTAATATAATAATGTTTTTTTTTAAATAAAAAAAAAAGATATGATGAAATAATAATAATAAGATCCATATAATAAGACACCCACGGATCTTCGTAGTTTCAACATTTTTCTTCTCCGGAACGTCTACTCGAGTCAAACGACTTCAAGTAAATAACTAAAAGTCACTTACCTTGCAAGCCTTATAAACGGAAACAATCAGTGAACGGAATATGAACGTACAAAATGTTTTGCTTCCTTAACACTGCCCCACCTTCAATACTCTGCTCTCACTTGCGATTACACGTAGACCCCTTGGGCCCCTCTATAGGCCCGCATTGTCGTAGCTACTACAAATTTTTGATCAAAAATCTCATTTCTAAAAGCAAAATTGGTTAAATTGATTTGAATATTTGCAACCCTTTTTTTTATTATTTTTTTTTTTTTTTTAAATCACATTACTTCTTCGATCTCATTCGATTTAATTGTTAATTTAATATTTGTTTTTTTTTTTTTTATAAATAAAACCAAAATTTATTCATTTTCATTTACTTTTGTTTTTTTCTTAATTATAATTTCAATACAATTATTGAATTTATTTTACAATCTAATTAATTATTATATAAATATCATTATTCTTCATTTTCTAATTAATTTTACTTCAATTATCATTCACGTTTGTTGATAATCATTTAAATGCATACGCGTATTTGTTTAAATAATCATTTGTCAAATTTATTTCTCATATCTTCAATACTTTATTCCCATTCTAATTTAAAAACAATACACGAATGTACTCGTCAAAAAAAAAAAAAAAAAAACAACAAATTAAAATCCAAAATTTCAATTAATGTTATCTCTGAAAAAAAACAAACCGGATGTGACAATAAATTTCTTTCTGGGTCATAATTCAATTGTTAAAATTTTTATGGGAACGCAAAATAGCAAAGTAACAAAGTATAACATAAGAATGCGAAAATTAAATTATTCTCATGGTAAATGTCACATTATTATCACACCCACATTAGATGATATACAGTATGAGTTGAAGAACTTTCACAAAGAATTATATATGTATATATACATATATACATACTCATATACATAATTTACTTTGTATTTCATGACTCAGAGAAAATGGTCCTTGGAGAAGAGTTTTGGTTCCTCATCTCGTATCGGCCACTTTCTCGAGCTCCAATTACGCATAATTCAACCATACACATTGTCGTAATGTTATATTCGATATAATATATTATATTCTGTATAAATATATAATATAAACAATAATTATTCTAAATAATTCACACCTTTGATTTCTCGGCTAATAAACCCCTTTGAGCAGCAATTATTTTGAAGAAAAAAAAAATGGCCCAAAAAAAATCTTTTTTTTTTTGTTTTTTTTTTTTCATAAAAGCATAGCTTAGAATCATTGTTTTGATCAAAAGATTAAAAAAAAAAGAAAATACAGAAATAATGAATATTTTTATGTTAATTTTGGATTTTGTTTTCCATGGAAAAAAAAGGTTATATTTTATTAATAAATAAATATAATTGTTATAGCTTTTAAATGATAAATAATATCAATAAAACTTAAGATTCTTTTTCTTTACTCTCACATTCAATTTTCTATTATATTTGAGTGTAAAAAACCATAAAAATATAAAGAAAAATACGCCGTGCGGAAATCGGCCGGTTTAGGGTAAACTCGAGTGTGCTGCTTAAGGGGTTAAAAAAAATATTTGGAAAAATCTTATTTCAATAATTGTAATCTCTAATTTGTAAATTTATGATTAAACAGAAAAATTTGATTTGAAATCGATAATCCTAATTAATTAACATTGATTTTGATTAATCAACGATCGATATCTATCAAATGATCTAAATCGTGATTTGAAATCTGAATGGTAAAAGATTATGTTAATAAATTTTTAAATGAAGTTTCATGAAATATCATATAAGGTGAAAGTTACGTTTTCCATTTGCGATTATTTCTGATTGTAATTATTTATTATTCGGCATCTTGTATTCTCTCTTTCTCTCTCTCTCTCTCTCTCTCTCTTGTCTAATCTGATAAATAATTAATAAATGTTTACACATATATATATATATATAATTAAAGTTGTGTTAATCGTATACATTTTTCTGAAATATATGCTTTAAACTTTCTGTATCTAATTGACATCGTTAAATAATACAAAATGATACAAAACTATAAAAAAGAAAGAAAACTATTGACGAACTCAATGACACTTCCTGATTATTCGAAAGTTAAATCTACGTGTGTTTATTGCAATCATAATAATTTTTATTGAAACGAACTTTTGTAAATATATGAAATGCATAAATATGAATAAATATAAATGACTACCATCATTCGATGATCGTAAAAATAAAATTTACTTTTGGAATGTTTCTTCTTTTATTTTTTTCCTAAATTTTAGTATTCAAATACTTTATTGATATTTTTAATTGTTATATAATAATATATAAATATTAATATATAAAAAATAATATATAAAAAAAAAAAACAATTTATTTTCTTAATAATTAAATTTAACACATTTAAATGACAAATATTTTTTTACGCCTTATTGATACAATAATTATGATAATGTTTTGACAAATATGCATCTTTATTGCTATTCACATATTTATTAATAACAAAAATCTTATATTAGATAATTAACATTAAACTATAAAATTAAATATAATAAATCTACGAATTAGGAAAAAATTAATTTTACACCATGGTCCAAGAGTTTTTAAGTTTAATAATATTAAATTATAAAATTAAATATAACATATTTATGAATTAATGATAAATTAATGTTACACTTATGGTCGAAGAATTTTTATTACATGCTTCATAAATTTCTAAATACAATAATAATAAATATTATATTAATACGTTTCAAATTTCTTTATGTTAATTTTGTCAATAGTAATTAATTCTTAAATATCATCTTATAATAAAAAGAATTTTATCTAACTTTGTACTATAGTATTTGCATCACAAAAAATACTTTCCATCGATCTACTCTGATTACGTTAAAGGATAATCGTTCTTTATAGTAATTAATTCAATTCACAAATAAACTTTTCAATTATATATATATATATATATATATATATATATATATAAATTAATATAATAAATAAATATAATAATTTAATAATAAATATAATAATATAAAATATAAATATAACAATTTAATATAACTATATATACTATAATTAATAATTATATATATTATAATTAATATAATAAATTCTATATATATATATATATATATATATATATATATATTGTAATTTAGAAAAGAAAATTGGTTATTTATCGTCCATAGAGACTAATACAAATTTGTACTCATTAAGATTAACAAGATTAATCCTTTCGTGGTTCGATTACATGCACAAAATGCTTTTACCTTTTATAAGTAGTAGCATCGAACTCTTCGGAATCGTTTAAAATAAAAGAAGAGAAAGAGAGAGAGAGAAAGAGAGAATACTAACATGGTGAAGCAAAGTGAAATCGTATGTCCATCTCACGATCGACTCTTTCACTTTCCGCTTACTTTCCATTTCAAATAAATTCTTTATAATATCTAATAAGAATTATATACATCTACGTATCATTTAAATGAATCAATCAGATAATCCTTTTTATCGAATAATCTTGGAAATTACGCTTAAACCATTAATCATTTTATTTTGAAATTACTAAATTGCATGTATTTATAATTAAACGGATTTTCACATTTTTTCTCTCTCTCTCTCTCTCTCTTTTTTTTACTTAATAAATGTGTGTGTGTATATGCGTGCATCTATCTTTCTTTTTACCTCTTTTATTATTTAAAATAATTACTTCCTAGATTTATCGTCGTTTACTTTTGTTATTTTTCCAATTAATCTGACGATAATGATGTCAAATCAAAGAAAGTTTGATTAAATTAGTAACATAAAAGAAGTGTGTATCAATTAATTAGTAAAATAAAATCGATTATCGAGAGATTTCAATGCATGTATTGACAATGATCGAAAGATTTCAATGCTTGTAAAGACGATCATCGAAAGATATCAACACAACGAGCAAGTATTCATGTTTATTATTAATTTAATTCAATTTTTTTATTGAATCTTTTTTTCTAATTAATTAATTAATTTATGATCTATCATACGTATCAAAAATTATTTATTATCTTCTCTATTTTTTTTTTTTTATTGAATATTATTCTTATTCTTAAAGATTGAATAATTAGGAGGAGATATAAAACGAAGTTGGATTTTTTACAAACGTATAAAAAAAATGTTTATTACAGTCAACAATATTTGTAATTATTTACAGAAATGATTCTCTTACACAGGTGCAGTTAAAGTAATTAACATAACATTCTTACTGACGATGCACGTAGATTAAATTAAAAAAAAAAAAAACAAAAGAAAATAAAAACCATACAAATCTCTATAAAACATGCATTCGCAGTCGCACAACACAGTCAAGTGATAAATGAAAAAAAAAAAAAACAACAACAATTCGTGTTAATAATATAAAAACTACTGACGTTATAAATGAAATACGTTTGAAGTTAGAGAGGATAAAAAAAAAGGAATGGGATATTTACAAGATGAAATTTGCAATTATTACAATGTAACATGAACCAACGCTTTGTTAACAAAAAAAATTCAAAATAATTTTCTACGCGTGGATTATTGGACAAAAATCTTGATCAACGTTTTCTTGAACCTTCATCGGAATTCTTTTGCAAATAATTTAACAAAATTAAGAATCCGATACGTCAAGACGAATAATATATTTGAAGAATCGATCAATCATGGTGAAAGTTTCTTTAAAAGGTGAGAAGGGGGATTCCAAAAGTTGGTCGATGTTGAATAAAAACAATATTTGTGTTCATCACCATGAAGATATTAAAAAAAAAAAAAATGGAGAAGTAGAATTTCTATGACTATTATTTTCCATTAAGGATAACCCGCGAAACCACCGTGTCCACCTCCACCTCCTCCTCCTCCACCACTGTACGATGAGTGTCCACCGGATGAGTAAGAATCGAAACCACCTCCCGAACTGTAACTACTTCCTCCGTGTCCGCTAAGAAAAATAATTTTAAATAATTATTATAATTGTTTCTTTTTTTTAATCATCGATAGGATTTGCAGTTTAATTTGAAGATAAAAAAAAAATTACCTGCTTCCAAAATCGGAGGAGATACTGTTACCATAACTACTTGAACTAATGGAATGATCATCTCCACCACCACCACCACCACCATAACCACCGCCATAACTACTGAAACTAGCACCACCTCCAAAACTGTGTCCTCCGTGATCAAAACCACCACCACCACCACCACCACCACCACCGTAGCCACCTCCACCATAACTATAACCACCACCACCACCACCGCCACTACTGTGACTGCTTTCTATGATATCTCCGTGGCCACCTAGAAGAAATGAGATTATTATTGATAAGAATTATAATAATTGATAAATATTATCAATGATTATAAAATACTAGTTAAGTGTATAACGTAAATTATTATCATAATAATATGAATTTCTTATCGAACACCGAGAGGGAGAGTGATCAAAAGGTAACGATCAAATAATCTGGTAATCATTGGAAATAGGGTTATGGTCGAGGTAATTGGAGAAAGTTCGTGAAACTGGTTTCTTTCTACCAACGTCATCCTCGAAAATTTGACGTGAAAGGATGTAAGAAGAGAACAACTTGTCCAGTTGTATGGACTCGTTTCAAAATCAATTCACAATTGATCTTGCATTTATTGCAATTGTTATTTTCATCATATTCAATTCTATAAAAAAAAAATAATATTTTTTTGTTCTTCTTCTTCTTCTTCTTTTTATTTTTATTATTATCCAATCCGATTATCTTACCTCCGAAACCACCGTGACCACCAAAGTCTCCACCAAGGTCATGGCCACCGCCACCACCACCACCACCTCCGAGTGTGACGAATCCTCCGCTCAAACTAACCGTATGTCCACCTCCGTGTCCACCCCCATAACCACCACCTATATCTCCCCCATGACCACCTCCAAATCCTCCTCCTCCTCCTCCTCCATAACCACCACCAATATCTCCCCCATGACCACCTCCAAATCCACCGCCTCCGCCATGACCACCACCCCCAAATCCTCCTGACGAGTGGTGAACTATTACGTGACCTCCCCCAAATCCACCCCCATGGCCACCTCCAAATCCACCCCCACCGTGACCTCCCCCAAATCCACCTCCGTGGCCTCCACCAAAACCTCCCCCATGGCCACCACCACCACCACCACCGAGGTCACCGATTCCTGGGCTTGTTATTTCTACATGGTGATCACCCCCACCACCATCATCGTGTCCGCCATGTTCCTCATATTTGATAACCTTTTTCTCGTGATGTTGAATCAATTCGGGCACGTGAATTCTTATATGAACACTATGAATTGAAAAATACAATTATTATACTTATTTTTATGTTTCTTAATTGATTATGATACTTTTTTTTTCTTCAAAAAAGTGCTTACTGTTCTTTGCCAAAGGTAGCCAAAGTTATCGCCAAACAATTGAATAGAAGAAATGTTTTTATCTGTAAGAAAAAAAAAAAGATACAAGTAAAGTCAATTACTTATTTATAATCATTAATTCAATTAATTTGTCAATCTTTAAATTAGTTGTTCACTAATCGATATAATAATGTAATAAAATTGTCATCGATCAAACTACAAGTTGAAAAACTAGTTCCCATAAGATTACTAATGTCAAGAAACGATGGTTAATACATATACGGGGTGACCCGTTCGATAAAAAGTGTTCATGGTAAAAGATATAACCTTTTTAGAAATATAGTATGTGTGTATGAGAAAAGGTTTTTTATAGAAAAGTAACTTTAACTCCATGAATAAGGGGGAGAAAGTAATTACAAAAAAAAGAATTCAGAAGAACAATTTTTAATAAACTACTAAGATCAATCAAAAGAGTTCATTCGTAATCGTTAAAAAATATTAAATAAATATTTGAAAAAACAATTAAGTGTGTTAAAATATAATGGATTTGAATAAATGATCCAAAAAAATTTTTTCAAATTCGACAATTGAATCTAATTTTAATCTAAAAAGATCTCAAATTTCCCTTCGTGCAAATATCAACCCTTATCGTTGATAGGCACGTGATAAGTCAGTTAAAAATAAAAATTTGTGGTAGACCTTAAAAAAAAAATAATAAATAAATTATTGTAATAATAGTAACTAATATAGTTGCATATTTATCAAAAACAATTTACAATTGATATAATCATCGATATAAAAACTTGACGATCGATAAGGGTTAATATAAATCTGAAATCGTATTGAATGATTTGATCTTACGATGATTCTGATCTCCATGATGATGATGATGATGATGATGATGATTGAAGGAGAGATGAAAATAAATAAAAATCACTTAATAGTCTCTTCCTTATAGTCAGTAGTAACTTGTTCCTGATCAGCTCTGTTCGACGTACCGATAGACACTGTCATATATAGCCAGTAACAGTGCCGGCTATATAGATTGACCTGGAGGAAGCACCGGAAGGACAAGATAGTCAAATGGTGGGGGATGAGATACACGATGAGCGTTGATCCCACCTGTAAGCCCAAACAAGCAATACCGGTACACCAGTAGGAAGAGAAGGAGGAAACGTATGAGTAAGTTTTAATGTGTTTGTGCAAATTCTCTTTCTCTCAATACTCAAACAGACAAGTAACTTAACTTTAATACATGAATACATATACATGATATACAAAAATGATATATATATATACATGATATATAAAAATGATATACATGTATGTATGATATATATGAATATATACATGATATACAGAGATGATATACATGTATGTATGATATATATGTATTGAGAAGATTTTCTAAAAACCTGTACGATGATTTTTCAAAATGATTAGAGAAATTAATGCCTGAGGCATTAAAATACGTCATCCCGAGTAAAGCTTCCGTATCTTTGAGTATTGGATAAGAGATATGTACTATCTTTTATTTTGAATTTTTTGTTTTGTTTTCTAAGCAAATAATTTCTAAATAGATGTAGTAATATTTAATCATGTAAACTTAAGCTTTGAATACGTAACGTATTTAACGTTTAGCATTGGTTGATAGGTGAGATAAAATACGTGTACTAATTTTAATTACTTTGTTTTTTTTTTTAATGTAATTATTATACAACGATTAAAATATCATTCTTTCAGTAATTATCTATACCATTTTTATATTTTTTTTTTTGAATATTTCAAAAATAATAAATAATTTGAAATAAAACAATTGCATACATTGAAACAAAAACAATGAAGGATACTAAAATACAAATGTAAATGTGTATGTTAGAAATGTGTATGTTAGTAGCAATATTACCGTTGAATATTCATAAAGAAACGATTTCTACTTTCAGCCCATCGATAATAAAGATCAACGGCGGACGAATGGTTTCTCGAAATCGAGAAGTAAGAGCACAGGACATTGGCACGAAGAGACCATCGCATATCGTGTGAAAAGGAAACACGAGATGAGCGTAAATTCGAATGCGCATACACATACATATCCTTTCGGATCTAAATCTAATATTTTCTAATATAGATATAGAAAGAGATACATATAACGCATCGGATAACACATTGCTAAGTAAAAAGAAAAAAGAAGTAGAGAAAAAAACATGAATTGATCTCGTTAAAAGAGAAAGAAAATGATCGACAGGTAGTAAGATCATATTCGAGATTCGTCCTCGAAATCTACTATTTCGTTAAAAAGTAATATGTGTTCGTTTAATATGTTCGTTAAAATACCAGTTGTTTGAAATGATTTTATACTTTCTTTATAAGAACAAGAAAAAAGAAAGAAAAGAAAAGAAAAAGAGATTACTATTGTTTGTCGGCAATTCACATTCGCATCGTGAAATTTTTTTTATTACAGTATAATAATACAAAGGTCTCTATAGAAGAAATTTCGTTCGTTACGATCTGTTTTTTTGCTATTTAAAAAAAAAAAAAGAAGAAGAAGAAGAAAAAAAGCAGAACCCACATAAATAAATAAAAAAATATAAATTTTATTAAAAACACACATATCACTTTTAAATTATATACACCTAATTAGAAATTAAAGATAATTTACTAACGACAAGAAGCAAATTTTTGTTATTAAAAAAAAAAAAAAAAAAGAAAGAAAAAGGCAGAACCCCTACGAATAAATCAAAATAAGAAAAATATAAATTTTATTAAAAAAAAAAAGAAATTCAATTGATACACACATATCATGTTTAAATTATATACACCTAATTAGAGATTAAATGATAATTTACCAACGACATGGAACATATGTAATTTTAATAACGATTAATTATCTTGTAATCAATTTTTCACGACAAATTAAACACCCACGAATTAATTTATATAACAGTTTTTTAACTTGACAAATGTCACATCGTATTACTTTCTATCATTTCATACTCGACACTTTTTCTTTTACATATATTATACATATATTATACACTCACATATCTCTACAATGTATAATATATGTTTATAAGAAATTAGATAGCTCGATGAAATTGTTAATTCGAAAATTTCATGTGGAAATTCCTTTTACCGGCATTTAACTTTTCCTCGTTCCGGAATGCATGCGCGTGAAAGAACGCAGCAAACGGTGATTTGTCTTCCATCTCCCATTTTAATACTTTTGATTCGCGATAATGATCGACTTAGGTTGGTTGCTTGGTTGGTTGGTTGGAAAGAGTTATGATCATGACGAGGAGGGGTGAGGTAGAGGAGGTGGAGGAGGAGGAGGAGGAGGAGGAGGAGGAGGGAAAGGGAATAACCGTTGTTGTAGATCTTCAGATCTATCTGCTTTATAGATCTCCTTATGATCGTTCACCACGTTTCTCTCTGCGGCTTGCAATCGAAATAGAAAGTAAGTAAGTAACGCACGCGTGCTATAGCATGAGATGTACATAAATGAAAGAAAATAATAAGAAACATGTGTGCAGATCACACGTGTTAGAAGTGAAACATTCCAAAATCTAAGTTTCGAGAGAATGAGACGAATGTACAGTTTCAAGTGTAAGATAATTATAAGATTTATTTATTATAATATTATTGCCATATATAATAAAGATCACCAGTATGGTCTCTGGGTGGAATAGCTGATAAAAAGTACACTTTTCCAAATTTAAGCAATAAAAATCGTGGGGCCCTTGCACAGTGGGGCCCATCGCTCCGTTGCCTATCCGTATACAGGCTCCGTTACCTCGCCATCTACCGGTTCGTTGCCTGAATCACCACCCATTTCTATTCTAAAGAAGTTTTCACTTCAATAAGAGAAAGAGAGTATAAAGTTAACTTAAACAAAGTATGATATGGTAATACAAGAGAGAAAGAGATAAGTTTCTCACGAATAATCCTTTCACTCTTTTCCTTTTTAACGTTTCAGACGTGTCTGATAAATTCCAGTAAGTGCACCTTTATGGTTTGTTCCTTTTCTCCCGATCAAGATACCAATTGGCCTTGACAATGTTGCCATTGGCACGATATATATAGATTATATCACTCGTTTTTTACTTGTTAGAACTAGACACACCTTTAATTTCCATTATCGGTAATACTTTTACTAAATATTTTCTTTAATTAATGTTAGAGTGAAACTTTACAATTGATTTTTCTTATAGTCATATTGAGTTTTTTTTTTGTCTTTTGCAAGTGTGTATACTCTTTTCTCTCTTTCTCTCTCTCTATTTATTTATCTACATTTATTGCACGTCATGATTTCTTAGTATTGGATTTTCTATTCTTTTGAATTTTGATTTTGATTTTTTTGTAATTTTATTTTTAATTTTCTTTTTTTTCATATTTTTTTTCTTACGTAAATGCGATTGATTTTATTCTTGTTTTTTTTTTTTGGTTTCTTTTTATTTCTATTTTCAATGTTATTTTTTATTACTTATTTGTATGTAATATTATGTGAATAATACTAATCAATTTTGAATGATTTTTTTTTCATTTTGTTTTAATTATTTATGACATTTTTTCTTTATTCTGTTCTTCGTGATTTTTCTTTTATATTTTCTTATTTTTTTTTCTTCAATTTTACTTTTCATTTCAATTTAGATTAAATAATATATAAATAATAATATTTCATTGATAATAATAATAATGATGATTCTAAAATTTCTTTTCACTTGTATTAAACAATTTGTCTGGAATTTTTTTAAATTTTATTAATTATTATTTATTGTATTATTCAATGCAAAATTTTAATTAACTCGTTTCAATGTTATATTGTATATATGTCGTAATATTTATTATAAATGTAATTAAGCAATAACTGGACTGACTAGTAATAAGAAACTTTACTTTAAATGGTAGCTTTAGGTTAATAAAGCCAAAAGTGAGTTCAACTAGTTTGATCTAACGTTTTAGTGTTGTAATATGGTTTAAATGTAATCGAACTTATGTACGTAAATGTTTACATATAATTACGACTGATTTAATTACGTAAAATATTTCACAAAAAGTCGTCTTGCACAATTGTTTGAAAATTTCATTTAAAATCAAAATTGTTCTATCTTTAAATACATATATTTACATATATATATATATGTATAATTATATTGTTGTATGTATATAATAATTATAGTTTTCAAAGTGTCATAAAACATTTTAATTATAATTCTTTATAAAGAATTTAAAAAAAAAAATAATAATAATAAAGAGTAACATTTTATGAAATTTTGTTCAAAATTTCTAAATTAAACTTTCTTTTTTCATTAAATGATAATGCCAATTATTTCAAGGTTACGGTCTATCGCGAATAACTTAATTATTCGTGAAACTATACTTACAATTAGTATACTCACCTACATAAGATACATATACACATATATATATATATAAAACCATGAGGTGTGCAAAAGGAATATTAATAACAAAAAAAAGAAATTATTGAAAGTAGTCCGAAAATTCTCAAAATACTCTATTTCCAACTTTCGTTAATTTATTATTTGATTATAAATTTAACGAGCTTCCTGTCTTATCATTTCCTAATTTTAAATTAATTAAATTTACTTACCAAAATATTTGAGAGAAAATAATTCATGTATTTTTCTTTTTTTAAATCATTTTAAACATTTTTTCAACACCCACCCACCCTTCAATAACATCTTTCGCTTAATTGTGTAATTTTTGTCTCATTAAATTTATTAACCTTCACCTCCAATCGTGTTCTAATTTCATCAGAAATATCTTAAAAAAAAAAAAAAGAAAAAAGAAAGTAATTGATATTTTTTGATGACGTAGGTTGGTAACTTTTTTTTACATCCCCTTTCACGTAATTTTTCCATTAAATATACTTACACAAAAAAAAGACTTTGGTCATTTTCTATTTCTGTCTTTCTTTTTCTTTCATGATTATTCGTCCGATTAAAAAACCAGCAAAGAAATAATGGACTAAACGATGTTCGATATAAAGTTGGTAGCACATCTTGTTGCAAGCAAGCAAGCAAGCAAGCGAACAAACTTTCTCAACTTTCAAGAGCACAACCGGTCTTATGTCTTCCAGTGAAAGTAAACGAAGGGGAAAGATGCCCATGTAGAGAATGCCATGACCTTGCTTATCTCGTTCAACCAATTGTCGTATTTCAAAAATCAATGAGCCATTAATACGAACAGAAACATTTTTATAATTTACGAGAGTATTGTATTTTAGGATTGTTCAGAGAATTACAATTGTTTAGGATCATTTAAGATTATGTTTTTTTTTTCTTTTTTTACATTATTATACGCAATTTCACGATTAACATTTTTATTCATCAAAATTATTCATTTCTATAAGATGCGACATGTTTTTATATCATCCATTGTATTACAATTTTATATTAAAAATTATTATTTATTTATTTACTTTTTTTTTACATTAATATTATTAATAAATTTATATTATTGAAGTTTAGTCAATGTTAAGTTTATTTGTTAAATTATATAACTTTTTAGTTAATTATAAACATCTTTTGTTGTAAGCTTTTTTCAATTTTTAGAATTTTTGTAATTCATTATTAGTTAATTGGAATTTAGAATTTTTTAATTAATTAATAAGTTAATTTAAAGAAAAGAAAAAATACAGAATAAATAATATAATAACATAAGTTAAATTTTTTATTTATTTTCATTTTGTTGTTGTTGTTGTTATTATTATGACCAGTTTTATTATAATAAATTACAAATAATATTCTTCTAGAATATAAATAATATCCAAGATATATCCTTTTCGTTCTAACAATACGTAAAGAATAGAAATAAAAAAGAGAAAGAGAGAAGTAGAAAGAGAGAAAAAGAGAAAGAGAGAAAAGTGCATATACATGTTACATAACTATGTAAATATATATTTAACAATAATAATAAATATAAATAGGAAACATAATATACTATTCTACATAAATAAACAAGTCAAACGCGTTATCACATTAATCTTTCATTAGTTAAATTCATCGTGAATGAATTATTGAAGACAGAACAGGTTGTCCAAGGTTCAACCCAACTGGGAAACTCTGAAAAGGTGAAGTTTGAATTGGCATGGTACGAAAATCATGTTGGGGTTCCATATGGTCTTCTTTAACTGCATAACCTCTTTTAGCTTCAGCATATTCGGTGAACCAATTAGGACCAATAGCAGAATAACCAGGTCCTATCAATGCAGCTGGTGTTGGTAAAGGATTGATCAATTGTTGTTGTTGATGTTGTTGCAATTGTTGTTGTTGTTGTTGTTGTAAAAGAACAGATTGATCAATTGGATTCATAATCGATGATTGAGGAATAGAATCAACACCCAACAAACTGGGCCAATTTTTCGTGAAAGCTTGAACCTTTCTGTTGTAATCATCCATAGAAACGCTATCGCGAAAAATAATACCCTCCTTGCTACCACCAATCGTAGCTGATGGAATACCTGCCGGTAATATTACAGCACCTTCAGCACCTTTATTATCCTGATAACCTGTATCTTTGTAAAACGTTGGATTTTTATTAACAGTTGTCTCTTTGTTCATTTCGAATATATCATTCGTCGTACTAGTTTGAGTAATTTCATTATTAGTAATGGCTCGTGGTATGTAATTTTTAATCCCTTCGTTTTTCCTATCTTGAAGATCTATATTTTTGACATCGGAAAAGTAAGAATCACTGAAAAGATTTTCTTGCATGTAACCAGTTGGTGGAGTATTGTAATCCGATGCAGTTGTTGAAGAATAACTTGTAGATGCTTGATTGGGTTCGGTAAATTTGTTCGCATATTCTATCATTTCTGTGTATCTATAAAATAAACCGAAATGATTTGAAAAATATTTATATCAATAATTATGAATATAAATAAATTTCATATATAATATTTACTTGTCATTGTCGAATGAAAATGTTCCTTTTATACTGTCATAAGGAACGTATCCTTTTCCAAATGATATCGCATGACTGACATCCTTGCTGTGCGGTATATGCACATGATTAACTTCTTCGTAACCTTGATCAAAGTCATCACCACCATGAGGAAAAGGTGGATTTCTGTGATAAACTGGTCTAGATCCGTAAAAATGTGGACCAGGATGATGATCGTGATGATGCATGTTGTAATATTCGTTACTCTTGTATGAGGTTTTTTTAAAACCTGGTGATTTTGGACGCCATGGTATCATCGGACTACGTCTTACTTGTCGTGGAAAAACAACCACCAATTTTTTCCTTAACAATTACAATAAATCATTCACTAATAGATAATATATATATATATATTTAATATATCGTTATATTCATTTAGTTTCTATTTAATAACACACACACACACACACGTACACATACACGTTCTCGAAAATACTCACGCATAGCCAAGAAGAGGTTCATAAACTGCCAGCATCAGAACGCACAACACCTGCGAACGTTTAATCGCTTATTAACAACTACCTTCATTTTCTCTGACCTATTAATCTAGAATTCGTTTTGCTTATACGTTTAATTTACATCAAAGATGTATTACCTTTCTATACATTATAAAAGAAATATAATTAGTGATGAAGAATTTTGAAAATAATAATTCGATGAAAAATATTCAAAGATACAGATAACAAAATTGATGAAATAATTCAAAATTCCGATGAGTTAAGAAAAAGTATAATAAAGAATATAACTCACCATCAGCTGCATTGTTATAAGATGAAAAAAATATATATATATATAAATAACTAAACAATTATTTGTCGATTGTTAAATAATAATGTAGATTAGTAAATGAAATAGATCAAAAACGTGGATTGATCTTCTATTTTGTCGATGTTAGCTTGACAAGAGTTAGGTGCAATCTACGCCACGGTTGATCCAAATACATTGCGAGAGCTTACGCTCGGATTCTTCTCTTTTATACAAGATTAAAAGAAGATCACTAAGCAAAAGGTGGTGTCCACTCCTACCACTTTACTTGCTACTACTATTGGTGGTCACTTTAGATAGCATTAGCTAAATCATCGACGACGACGTGGAAAATCTACGTTGCTGCATCCAATAGGCTGGCTGGTCCATAAAGAAATGGGTGGGTATGACCTACTACCAAGCTTGATATCCTAACGAGATACATATTATACCATGTATAATGTATATACATTTAATTCAGAACAAATAAAATGTATATACACACACATACTCACTTATCTTCTCTTCTCTTTTCTTCTCGTCTTATTTCATGAGGGGGAAATCGACACTTTCTTCGTTGGTTTTTCTTTGAACGATCACCATTCTACCCTCACCATCATCTTACTCGATCCCGTTCGTTCAATCGTCAGAACCAGAAATTGTATACACGATCATGCAAACCCTGTGAGAACACATTGATCGATACTTTCCAAAATACGATAAATAAAACCTTACAAGCTGATTTCTACGTTACATCTACTTCATTTTATTTAGCTCTAATTTACATACACACAACGACGTAATAATATATATATATATATATATATATATATATATATATATATATATATATATGTATGTAATATATTTGATATAAATGCGAATTTCATTGTTATTAAAGAAAATGAGATTGAAATAGAGAATTGGAAAATTGTTAAAGTTAAAAAACTAATAGAAAATTATATGTTACCTGTATATCAAGTAAATTTTACTATTGATGTTTTATTATTAATTAAATATTTTCTACAATGTAAAATCTACCAACGTGAAAGCTCAAAATTCAATGAGAATATTTCTAAAATTTAAATTTATACATTTTATATATATACATATAAATGTTTTGAGAAAAAGAAAGTAATTGTAAATACACAGATACATACATACATAAATACCTGCAAAGATATTTTCATTGGTTTCGTAAGAAGATAATCGTGACTTCCTAAAGTTCGTCGTCATAAACGTCGGAAAGTTTTCGAAATAAGTTAATTTAATAGTCTACTACTTTCACTATCTCTTTGATCACGTACAACCGTATAACATTTCTTGAAAATAAGAATTTTTCTTTTTTTGTTTTGTTTTTTTAACTATAATTATAACTCCAAACTTGAATGTGTACTGACGATTAATTAAATGAAGGAAGTTGGAAGAAAAATAATTTGATTTTTTTTGTTTGTATTTTACACGCTTCCTTCCACTTTAAGTCGTGGAAATTTTAATCAACTGGAAGAAATTTTATCAAAAAAAAAAAATAAAATAAAATAAAAAACAAAGAAAATACATAGAACAAGATTTTAATAACTTTCAACATTAAGTATCAACGAACTTGTATCAAGATAAATTGATAACTAAAAGTAGTGGGGGAAAAAATTAATTTTGCAACAATATATGGTGTGAAATTGAAAGAATACAAAAGTGTAATTTTGTAAAAGAGTTTCTAGGAAGAAAGTATTTAAACGTGTTATCTCACAATTGATCTTCTTTTGAAATATGCAATCAAACTTTTCTAAAAATTTTACATTCACGTGTTCATTAAAAAAATGCCTATGCAAATATAGAAATAATTCATTTCAATATAATAATAGTGAAAGAAATATGTGTGTATATGTGTGTGTGTGAATAACCTAGTGAATAACAATCATTATAATAATAAAATAAAATAATAATAATAATAATAATTATGATAATAATAGTGAAAGAAATA
Organism: Polistes dominula; assembly: GCF_049000335.1. Classification (NCBI taxonomy): domain Eukaryota; kingdom Metazoa; phylum Arthropoda; class Insecta; order Hymenoptera; family Vespidae; genus Polistes; species Polistes dominula. The sequence continues at coordinate 683,458 of NW_028301152.1, forward strand.
GGTGTGGACCGATCGTTACTCGTTTCTAGTTCGCGTCCGTTCGAATGAAATTCCTTCGATAGAGAGTTCACTGTCACGGTCTTACGATCATTTCAGAAAAACAGAATAAAACGTATAACGTATTGCTCGTTTTCATTTTCGCTCGACTGCAAACTACCATCGTTAATAAAACATTGATCTTATATCTCTTTATACATACATACAAACACAAACCCACACACACACACACACGCACATAATTTCCTCTCTTTCTATTTATTTCTATTTCTGTGTGTATAAAACACATACACACATTCATATCATTTCCTCTCTCTTTCTATTTCTTTCTATTTCTGTGTGTATAAAACACAAACACACACTCATATAATTTCCTCCTCTCTCTCTCTCTGTCTCTCTCTCTGTCTCTCTCTCTCTCTCTCTCTCTTTCTATCTCTTTCTATTTCTGTGGGTGTAAATTTAACGAGACACGTTAAAAGATCGATTTCCCTTTCTCCCGATACAAAATCGGATACATGGATACAATTTGTTGGAAGATATCGATACTGAACTACTGGAATTTAATTTCTGCTCATCGCCTACTTTTCTCATTCTTTCTCTTAACCCCCCACCCAAACACCCCCAACCCCCCTGTTCCTTCATTCGTACATTTACTTTATTTCAATGTCTTTTTTTTCTTCGAATTGTTATCGAGGTCGATGAAAGACTCACAAAGATATACGTTTCATTCGAACGGTCGACCCATTTTAAATATATTCAACGTTATTTTTATACATTTTGTTTTATTATTTACATTTGATTTGACTAATTATAATGATCGTTTAAATCGGATAATTGAATAATTTAACATAATTTATGTTTACGTGTAAAACAATATATTTGGAAACTGTTATTATATTTTTCCATAACCCACCCTCGTGTGTAATGGAAACGATAAAAACAACTTAAAAAAAAAATTGATTATATTAATCAATCTCTTTTGTGTGTGTGTGTTTTTTTACATACTTATTATTGAAAATTTAATTAATTTATTGTAAGAAGAAAAATAATTATAATAATTGAATATTGTTTGTAGTAATTGTAGGAAAACTTATTGTTGTTTATCAATCCGTTAAATATTTATTGAATTATAGAGTAATGGAAAGAGGAATGTGTTGTTACAATTAATCTTACTAATCTTATTATCAGTTATTAGTTATTAGTTTATTAATTTTATTATCTCATTCGTAGTGTCCTTTGATAATAACAAATTTAATTCTTAAATGCCAATATAATAGAAACAGTGTGTACTTAGTTGCACAATAATTTTACGGTTGAATTCATTTAATTATAGTAATTGATGATGCGAATAATAATGATGTTCTGAAACATAACATTATTATATTTTTTCTAATTTTCATCTAACATATTTAATAAGAATATATTTTATACAAATGGATATTATATATTATGTTATTTAATTAATATATTTATTATTTATAAATATTTTATTCACATAAAAAAAATATATATATATATATTTTATACAATATATTAAATTTTATCATTTTGTATATTAAATTTTACATATTAAATTTTGTGTTAAATTTTATATATTAAATTTTATTATTTTTATATATTATTTTATATATATATATGTATATTTTTCATATGAAATTCATTAGTGAATTAGAAATAAAAAAAAAAAAATAGAAAATAAAAATTAATTCGTTTGATTAGCCAATAATTTGCAAAAAAAAAAAAAAGAAATTCAAATCAATTCAATTCAAAAGAAAAAAAGAAAGAATAAGTAAAAAAAAAGTTAAAAATAAGAGAAAACGATATTTAAACTTGATCAAATGTTAAAAGTGTTAGTTTGTGTATACATAAGTATCATAATGTGTACGTCCTTGAGTGAAACGCATTATAACGAGGAATGGTTGCAGCATTATCGTAGACAAACAGTTCATCGACCAGTTACATCTTTCACTTTGTTAGAATCTCACATACGATTTTCATAAAAGGCGTGACTAGAAGGCATCTAATGTAAGAGTGAAGAGAGATATCAATTAAATATGAATTTGCGGAACAACAATACGATCTGATAATAATAATTGTTTAGCTCGTTAATCAACGTTAACTTTCGAGTTGAATTTTTTACAAAATCATTCATTTATCTTTTCCAATTTTATGATTTTTTATTTATTTTTTTATTTTTTTTTATTTTTACATCATTAAACTGTTTATTGATGACTGTTTTATGATCGCAATTTTTAATTCCAATTTGACTTATGTGTAAAAGAAATTGTTTCGTTCAATTCTTTTAATGTCTTCATTTAAATGAAAATACAGTGATTATGAATTTTAATATTATTATAATTCTATTTTTTGACAAAATTTGTATCATTTATTTCACAATGTTTATACATATACACAAATTCCATACATTATATTTTTTAAATAATTATTACAATGATTACGTATAATTAATTGTTAATATCTTTCTAACTTTCCCTTTTACTCGTTTGTGAAGTTCGTTTCCTTTACAATCGTTTAACAAACAAGATCTTATTAACAATTTATCTACATTACTATATTAATTACTTGAACAATATGAAAAATAGATTTTGAATATATTAATATAAACATTTTATACATTTTTAATAATTTACCCATACAAAAAAGTATGTACACTTTGTACACACTTAAACTGAAAGATATATCAAATAATAATAATAATAATAGAAATAACTTATTTTGTAATTTATTTTCAAGTAATAGGAAAGAATGTGAATGTATTTATCAAAAATTTGATAAAAAGTTATACAACAACTACTCAAATATATATAAACAATAATTAACAATACAAACAATTTATTTACGTAATATTTACTTTGACGAAACTCTCACAATTTCTACAATAATAATTAAATAAAAAAAAAGATATAAAACGAATCTCTTCAAAATTACATCAATAAAAAAAAAAAACTATCCGAAATTTGTATAAGTAGCCAATTAAAGTAACAATAATAATAATAATAATAATAAAAATAGAAAGAGTAGTGAAACTGTAAAACGGATGTTCGCATCGGTATCACCAAAGCAGTAACAGCAACAGCAACAGCAACGATCTTGATCTTGGCCGTTCACCTTGTGCTGTCTACCTTTCAAAAAAGAAAAAAGAAAAAGAAAAAAAATATAGTAGAGAAAAAAATAAAACACGAGACGAGAGTAATAAGTGGGGTAGGGGGGTGGGAGGGTATGGGAAGTGGGAGGGAGGGAGGGTAGGAGAAATAAGAGAAGGTTTTGTGAAATAGAATAAAAAGTATGTAAGAATCATGAACGTTAGAATCGTGAGGTTAACATCTAAGGAAGAAGGAAAGAGGAAGGAAGTTGTATATATGTATATATACATAACTGTATAAGAAAGATAGCAATAAAACTTCTCCTGTTGTATTTTGAAACGGCTCGACGATTAGTCGCCTCCTTTCACGTGCACCACGGGTGCAAAAGACTCCCTTTCATTCTTATCCGACTTCTATCAACGTACGTATATAAAAGCAGTGCTCTTACAGGATACAATCGACAGATCAAAAGCAGAATTCGAAGCTAACGCGTGTCCATCTTCCAAAAATTTGTATATATCAATTTTTTTTTTTTTTTAGAAAAAACGAACACCATTTTTTAAAATAATTTGTTGTATTTATTTTGATTTAATTTCTTTTTTTTTGTTCTTTTTTTGTTTTGTTTTGTTTTGTTTTGTTTTGTTATTTTTATTAATATCATTTATTGTTTTTTTTCGTTTATTCGTTCGTACACGTTACACAAATACAGTTTTGTTCTTCTCTTACAGACAATTAATTAACGACTAGAGATAAGATGTCGTTGGGAGTCGCGGTAAGTTGATATTTGTTTTTTTTTTTATTCATTTTTTTTGTTCATTCAGAACAAATAAATAATGTGAGAGTATAAACATTTTTGGATGATTAAATTTGAACGATAATTTATCATTTGTATTGATATTTATTTTGTATAATATTTGTTTATTAAGATTATTTTAGGTTGAATTTAATTATAGTTTGACTAAAATTGTGGATCATCAGCTCTTTATTATTTTGAGGTTATAATTTACAATGATATTCGATAATATTATATATATATGTTTGTTGTCTTTTATTTTGAGTCGAATATTATATAATAAATAAATAAAATAAACAACGATGTTCTATCATTGATGTAAGTTTTAAACACTTTTTTTTTAACATAATATTCAAACGTATTAATTTGTGAAATAAAACAAAAAAGATGGCTGCGATATTGCCCCTGTCGTCTGCAACCATAATTGAAATCATTTGGGAGAAAATAAAAGAAGATTATAAATATTCGTTACTTTTTGTTTTCATTTGTTCACAGTTGACTTTGTTACTCCTAACATTGATATTGAACTTAACCGAGGCTGGACATGGAGGAAGTCAGTAAGTTACTTTTTCTTATTACAATTATTCCATGTAACTATCATAAATCATCGGAGATTAGAGTGTCCGAGTGAACGTTCAGTCAGAAAAAAATATTTAAAAAAAAAAATAAAAGAAATAACGATGACTCTTTTTCCATACTTTTATATTTATACAGAGTTATATATATATATATATATATATAATATATAATAAAATTATAATTTTTATATTATTATATAAAATATTATAATTTATATATATATATTTTATTTATAATATATATATATAATATTATAGATTAATAATTATTTTATTATTATAATAAATTATATTATAATATATAATAATAGCAATAATAATAATAATAATAATATATAACCAATGGTGTGGGGTAGATGAAGCGTGTCCTTTCTCACGATTTCGATCTTGTCTCGTAGATCGTTCAATGCTCGAACTTTCCCCAGTACTCTTTGCAAAGTTGTATGTATGACCATCTAAAGTTGACCGTAAATCTTACGAGAGAAAACCTTTGGAGAAAATAAAGTCATCGGTTTTTCTTTCATTTTTATATTTCTTTTTCTTTATTTGTCAGATCCATCCAACTAATAGAAGAAAAACATTCTCAATTATTTTCTAATAAATTTTACCGAACAAGGTAGATATAATTGATTTAAACGATGTTTCAGTAAACATGTGGTGATTCACGTACCGTATAAAATCAAGCACATTTACCATACTCATACAATTACAAAACATGTACATCATGGAGGAGGAGGAGGTGACAAATATGAAGTTTTGGGATACACCGTGGGTCATCCGATCGATTTGGGAGGTCACGGAGGTGGAGGCGGTGGACACGATTTCGGTGGTGGTGGACACGATTACGGTGGTGGAGATTATGGAGGTGGTCATATCGAAATTGGAGGAGGTGGATACGGAGGAGGTGGTGGATACGGAGGAGGAGGTGGACACGGTGGTTGGGAAGAAAGCGGAGGTGGATATGAACTCGGTGGTTATGGTGGGGGTGGTGGTGGTGGTGGTGGTGACTGGGGTGGTCACTGAATTTAATTACAAAGTTACGAATAATGACGGTCTTCGATGAAAAGTGATTTATATTCCCTTTCCCCTTTTTTGAGATTATCTTCCGTCCATATTTGTTCTTTCATTTGTTTTTTCATTGTTTTACCTCTCACGTGTCCTAGTCTAACCATTATTTACTTGATATTATTTGTAATTTGTTTCGTTATCGTTTATCCATGTTTTACATGTGTGTGTGTATATATATATAGATTTGTTTTATACTTTAGTTTGTTTTATACTTCATCGTCGTTGTTATAATATTTAATTTGATTACATCTATCGTGTTATTTGTTCTTCTTTTTATGTTTTTCTATTTGCATTGTTTTGTTATTTTTTTCTTTGATACACCATTTGTGATATATCTATATATATATGTGTATTATATTATAACATAATTTAATAAATAAATTATATATACGTTTTTTTTATATATACACAATTCTCTCAGATTAATTTTATAGGATGGAAAAATGATGATGGATCGTTTAATTAAAATAATAAAAAATATCTATCCTTCATAGTTTGAACGAAGGAGAAAGAAAAATTATATTGGTAGAAAAGAAATATAAGATATTCTTTTTTCTTTTTGTTTAAAAATGAATACCATACATTTTAATACAAAGAATACAAACAATCAACTTATTCCTTGTGTTATTGTTATACATAGGAAAAAAAAAGAAAATATTTTTTTTATATTTTACTACTCTCATAATTAGTGTAAATATCTAAACAATAATACTGTAATAGTTAGATTTAATTTTTATGAATATTTCGTTGAAATGATTGTTTTGTTATCCTACTCCTTTTTAGTAAGAATGATCATTCAACATCTTCCTCGGTGACAAAATATCGTCCTGCTTGTGTTTTAACGATATCCTTATTATCCTCCACTTCCTCTTCTTCCTCCTCCTCCTCCTCCTCTTCTTCTTCCTTTAATTTTTCTTCCCTCTCCTCTTGCTCAGTATCAATATTATATTTGTTCAATTCTTTCGTATAAATACCTCCACTTTCCGATTGTAATCCTTTTCGATATCCTTCCTCCTCGTAATTGTACGTTGGTTGTTTTATTTCTGGACGAAAATCATCAGATATTTCATGAACTTTCGAATGTTGCAAATATTGCGGTGGATAGGAATAACCAATCAAACCATCATTCGTATGATCATTCGATGACAAATGTTCGTGTTGAGTTTCACGTTGTGGAAAATATGAATCTGGATGAACGTAATTGAAATTAAAATCTTGTTGATCTTGTTGATAACCTTCCTTAGAACCATCTTCCTGTTTAATTTCGTGATTCACGTCATGGTGATTTTGTCCGTTTGTATCGTCATGGTGGTGAAAGTAACTGTTCGACCAATATTTCCATTCGTGATGATGATCATCATCCTTATGATGTTCCTCATCGTGATAAGATGGTTTTTTCTTCTTTGATATTTCTTTTTTCTTTGGTAGATACTTTTTACGTGGCACCAATTTATGAATGAATATCGTTTTGGTGTGTATATGGTGTTTTATGATCTCTGGCACGTGTATCTTGAAGTGGATGCTGAATACAAATTTAGAAGAAAGATAAATCATTGGTTTTCTTGTCTTTTCTTTTTTTTTTAAATGATATATATATTAATAAAAAAATCTGTTATACACAATGAAATAAATTGTATTAAACGATCATTTTGAAATTTTCATTGAGTACGATTAGTATTGATATTTTAATGAAATTAATGTTTAATTAATAATATTAACCCTTAAAGTGCACATGGGGTGTCAAACACCCCAACAAATTTGTGATCTCTCGAAAACGATACTGAATTCGAAAAAAAAATGGGTTATTTGTTACGCCATCTAGTGTTGGGTATAAAATCTATTCTATTTTAAAATAGATGTATCAAACTACTTCTAAAAAAATTGCTAGGTTTAAATATTAAATAGCAGCTTCAGGAGATGCGTTCAAACACGTTGGAGTGTCAAACACCCACAGTGCACTTTAATTAACTTTTACCAAGTGTGTATTTTAAGGGTTAATATATGTAATTAAAATTATTTAAAGTGTTATTTATTTTATTGAATATTATATATGTTTATGAAGAAATGCATAATTATATTGAAATTGACAAAGTGATCGTTTTGAGGTTTAATATAATAGAATCTAAATAATCATTGAATAAAAATTGTGAATAAATTGAAATCATAAATACAAAAATACATATTTATATTAATTCAATTATAAATATCTTAGTGAAAGGATTATTTTCACTGAAATTTATCAAACTTGCGGTCTACTAGAAATTTTAATGAAATTTTCATTTCTTAATTAAACTTTCAAAGAAATGATTTTGATTGAAATATATTAAACAATCATTTTGATATTTAATAAAATTGAAATATAAAAATTTGAACGAAATATCAATCTTCAATACACACACACAAACACAAATATACATAAATACATATATTAATAAATTTCTCAAAGATTATTTTCACTCTAAGAAAGCGTAAAAAAAAAAAATAAATGAATGAATGAATGAATTTATTAATAATTAATTAATATTAAATTATTTATTTCAATATTTATTCAATTATTTATTTATTATTTCAATGTTTTTTTTTATTTTATTATAATTATTATTATTATTATTACTATTTTATTTTATTTTCATCTATTATTTATTAATTATATTATTTCAATTAATTAATATTAAATTATTAATTTGAAATCAACTCACTGTTCTTTGTCACCACTTCCAAGGAAAATGTCGTTCAACAAAACTAAAATCAAACACGTAGATTTCATAATAAAAATTTGAAATTAAATTGAAATAAATTTGATAAAAGAAAACTTTGTAATTTAAGATATACGATCGGGAATCGGTTCACGATCGTATGACGATTTTCAAAATGAATCTGAATCGTTTGACGGTGAGATTCGTCGTTTATATGGCCCGATCATCATCTCGCCATTCAAGCGTTTTATTCTTTTCAACGTTTATTTACGCTTCAACGAATATCTTTCTCTCTTTATACCCTTTAACTCTTTCTATAACACACTTACAACAACAACAACAATAACAACAACAAAAACACGTCGATTAAATTCTCATTCGTAGTTAAACAATAACAATTTACTATCTTTTACAAGAAGAATAATCGAAATGATTTCTACTTAAGAAAAAAAAAAAAAAAAAACAAGTCAAAAGTTATTGACCATTTTTTTTTTTTTCATTTTCATTACAACAACTTGTTCCTTTTTTTTTTTTATTGTTTTTTTTTTAGGATTTTATTAATGAAATGATTTATAAGTTTCAAACTAGATGAAGTTGAAAAGAAAAAAAACAAACAAACAAAGGAAAAAGTATTATACACGTTTTATTTGTTTTTTTATTATTTTTTCTTTTTGTGTGTTTGTTTCTTTTTTTAATATTAATATAAAAAAAAAGAAATAATATTAGCAATGTTTAATACAAAAGGTTTTATTTTAATTACAAACAAACAAACAGAATATAGGATTGTTTAAATATTTTTCTATCTTTTTTTTTTTTTTTTTTTTTTAAAGTAATTTTTGTTGAAGCTCGAAACTTTTCGAATTCACCCTGCATAATTAAACGAAATAAAAATTAATGCAGTTTTTTTATTCTTTTGTTTAAAAAACCATGAGTATGATTAAATATTTTTTGTATATATATATGAAGGTGTATAAAATTAACGTCATATTATTTTTTTTTATTACAATTTCATTGCACTTAATCCTTAAAGTGCACACTCGGTAAAAATTACGTTAAAGTGCATTGTGGGTATTTGACACCCCAACGATGATTTGAAAGCGTCTTCTGAAACTGCTATTTAATATTTAGACCTCCGCAATTTTTTTAGAAGTAATTTGATACATCTTTTTTAAAATAGAATAGGTTTTATACCAAACACTAAATGGCGTAACAAATAACCCATTTTTTCGAATTCAGTAGTACCATTTTCGAGAGATCAAGAATTTGTTGGGGTGTTTGACACCCCATATGCACTTTAAGGGTTAAAATATCATAAAACAATATAATTCAAGATTTACTTAATTAAATTAACAGATATAGGTTTGACATTAATTTATTGAAATAAACATTTGTACTATTAAATAACTATTCTTTGGATTCTCGTTCTAAACATGAAATATATATTTTTTATTTAATAATTCAAATTCATCTTCGATAAAAATCGTAATTCTCGTGTTCGTGTTCGTCTTCTTCGTGATCGTGATCGTGATCTTCCTTCTCTTTATGATGTGGTATTATTTTGTAAACCGTATGAGTATGCTTCACACTTTTCACTTTGTAAGGTACATGTATGACCACCTTTTTTCTACAAACACAAATAACACAATTACACATAATAATAATAACAATAAACAATATTATATGAAAAAATGAGAAATGAAAAATACAATTTGTAACAAAATACTTACGAAGAGTAGGATGGTGATATCAAAGTGAAAAGGACAAAGAAAAAAATCAAAGTCTGTAATATAATAAATAAACAAATTATGTTTATAAGTCATTTATAGTATTTTAATTTGTATAACATTGATATAATTAATAATTTAGAAGAAATTATATAGAAGAAATATTAATAATATTTAATAATTTTAATATATAATATTAGAAATAATTTGTTGTTGTTTAAATAATTTGTATTTGTTCAAGCTCCAGATTTTCCAATAACCCCTGTTACCCTCATATTTCCACATATTTATAATTAATATTTTTTTTAAATTAATATTATTTTATATACATTTATATATATTATATATAAATTATTTAATATAAATTATTATATATTAAATAATTATTTATAATTATATAAATATTATATTTATAGTTACATATATTAATTAATATAAGTTATATTATAATAAATAAAAAAGAAATGTAAGTTCTATACCAAGAAATTGCAATTCATTGCTGGTACTCCAAATGCCAAAGTCAAGGTTGCTCTCACAAGTACCGTGACTATTATCTAAAGTAACTCTGAGAGAAATACAATTCTACCAGAGTTTATATACCAATCACGATAATTACCCGAGCGAATCATTTTACCTGATACTTTCCAGAATCTCCGCCCAAAGATCGATTAACAATTCACTGATCTAAACGATTATAGATATAAACTTACCTACATGATATTTGTTTGTAATACTTTATCATAATATCGTATGTCGTAAATTAAAATCATTATCATCATTGTAATCAAAAGAATTAAAAGAAGAAAGTACAAGTATACGAAATAATTCAAACAATTATGTGAACATTTTATACAAAAAATAAAATACCTTTTTTGTTTTTTTTTTTACTTTTTTTCTTTTTGCATTTTTCTATGAATCATGTTACATGAGTTTCTCGTTGTAATCGATCAAAGAACTTTCAACCATAAGCTCAAATAATAGCCAACAACAATAGTATATTGAATACTCGAGAAAAGGTAGGGATATGGGGGAAGAAGGAGGGATTGATTAAGGTGAAAATATTTCTAAAGAAATAGAAAGCTGTGGAAGTAATTCAACTACAATCGCATGCTCGATTCTTTCATTATAGAAAGATAACTACATATATTATACGTATACTTATAAAAAAAAAAGATTAAAATGAAGAAAATGAATATAGTTCGAGTTTAGAAATAAAGTAGAAAAGGAAAAAAAAAAAAAGAAACATGTGTACATATCACACACAAGTTAGAAATGAAACCTTCAAATAAACAACTTTCGAGGATAATTTATTATATATCATATTATTATAATATTATTTGTCTTTTTAATTGTGTTATTTATTTATTTAATTGTTAATTTAATTATATAAAAAAATGCGCGCCTGTTCTGTATGCAACCCTCCAGACACACTTTGAAAATGTTGCTTGCGAGCGTCATCTACTGGGACGGAATTTTTTTCCAGTCAAAACTGTTTATACACGTGTGTATGACGGGTTGCCTATCTTTCGGGCAGATAAAAAAATTCCGTCCCGACAGATGACGCTCGCGAGCAACATTTTCAAAGTGCGTCTAGAGGGTTGCATTCATACAGGCGCACATTTTTATAATAATTACAAAGAAAGTAAATTCAAGTAAATTTCATTCATCAAATAAATCAACATCGTCTATACCAAATTCTGCATAAATAAAAGAACACACTCACATATACATTTTTATTATTATTATCATTATTATTATTATTATTTTATCGCATAATTTAATATAATTTAATAAGACTAAAATTTATTATTAATTTTACATAAAATCATTTATCTTCAAAGTAAATTATTAGTAATCAATCATAATATTCAAATTTAAATTGAATAGAATAAATTTCGCGCGCAATTGAATAGATCGATAAGGTAGAAATCGATGTATCGTAAAACTCAGTCGATTATTAACTATATCGATATTCTTACTCGTCAGTCATATCTAATTGAAACTTTGTGATTCGTGTTCACATTTTATTCGTTCGATTTCTCACACTATTCTTTGAATAAGAGTTTGTGAGGTTATCCAAGCGACAGTGAGCCACGTCAAAACAGATATTTAAAAAAATGGTAAATTTAATTTTTTCAATTAAAACATCGTCATATTAAAATCAATGAATAAATGATTGTTCCTGTTTTTAGGTTAATTTTTTTGTTACTTTTAATTTTGATTTTTAAATAAAATAATTGAACGTATATATATATATATATATATATACTTGTGATATGTGTTATCAATCATATAAATAATACATTGTTCTAAAGATAGATTTATTTATTAATTTATTAATTAATTAATTAATTTAGGTGGAATTTGAGTCAATGACGAGATACGTCTCGCCGGTAAATCCAGCAATATTTTCATTACTTGCAATAGTATTGCTTGGCATTGGAATATTTTTCACAGCATGGTTTTTCGTTTACGAAGTTACCAGTACCAAATTTACAAGAGACATATTTAAAGAATTGTTAATATCATTAGTGGCAGCAATATTCTCAGGATTTGGTGTATTATTCTTACTTTTATGCGTGGGCATATATGTATGAGTGTATAGGTAAGATTATTTTACATATTAAATTATACACATTAGTATTTTTTCATAATGAAATATTAATAATTCTTTTCCTTTTCCTTTTTTTCCAGTTCAATCAGTGATAAAGATTAAATCGTGCAACGTTCATTCATTGCAATGATTAAATATATTTATAAGATTTATTAAAAGAGCTGGTAAAAGAAAAAAGAAAGAAAAAAATTATCAAAAAAGAAATCCACATATTATTATTGATACATTAAATTAAATTAAATTAAATTAAATAAAAACATATTTGAGTATCTTTTTTATATTGTCAAGGTGTGTTCTTTTATTCTATATTACCTAATATGATATTTGATATATATAGATAATTATAATATAAATCATTTATATAACAGTTTTGGGTGTACTATTCTTATTTTTAAAGATATATATATATATATATTGTAAAACGATGATTGCACTGACAATGCAACGAGGAGAAAATATTTGTAAAAATGTATTTTGTTCGTAGTAATATTATACATATCGACAAACTCTATATCATAGGACTTTACAACATAATTCATTTGTTTACTGCACAACTCCGATCAGCATCATATACCAATGCACTTTTAACTTTGTTTTATCCATATGTTTGCACAATGTGAGAATTATATACTTTGTTACAAATACGTTATTATAATAGAAAATTTTATAATATTATCCATTTATATAATAGTTCAACCTGCCAATCCAGCTTTTTGACGACATCGTTGCATAAGTGCCCTAAGCATAAATTGTCTACGTGAAAGTTGTCGCACTTGTTTAAGGAAAGCATCCAAATCTATAGTACTGGAACGTAATCCTTCGGCAAGATAATATATTGCATCCTCTGTCGCAGCTTCTTCGGCAAATGCATTTAACATCCTAAGAAAAATATATATATCATATTATTATACGTGATAAAAGAAAATACGTAATTTATATGTATGAAAAAGATTTACTGTTTATATAATGGTGTAATCGTCGTAACAGCCTCATCTACATCTATTGACTGATTGTCGGATAGTTTAGCTATTTCTTTTTCCAATTCTGCCTCTTTGTCTTGTAAAATAATTGTATTCTTCTCAAGTTCAGCACTTTCCTTATTTAATTTTTCAAATAATTCTGAAAGATAAGCAGCACCGCTATTAAGTTCTTGCTGAGTACGACGCAACGTTTCAAGTTCTGCTTGCAATTGAGAAAATTGTTCTCTCAATCTACGACGTAATTTATCTTCTACAGCAGATACTAAGGATGCTCTAATATGTTCTTCGGTGATCGTACCAGAACTTCCACCAGAACTACCTGGCACCGTGGGTGACTTGTAAAATTGAAATATTGATCATTTCTTCTTCTTGAATCTTCATATTTAAAATGAAATAACATTAATCAACAATTCTTAAGTCTGCACTACTCACTGGCTGTGTAGCAGGTGGATATGGATAAGAACCGCCATGTCCTCCTTGTCCTGGATAATTTAAACCACCACCTTGATACATTCTATAACCTGGATATGGAATATTTGATGTTGTGGCTGGTGGATAAGGAGGATAAATATTATTTCCAGTATTATATTGCGAATTTGGTGGATATGGCATAAATCCACCTCCTGGCATGGTAGGTCCAGGTACTGGCATGAATGCTGAATTTCAAAATATAAATATACAAATATTAGATTTTTATTGAATAATTAAAATTCATATTTTATTCTTACGTTGTATGGGATATGCTGTATTCATTGGTGTTTCACTGCGCGAGTTAGCGTATACAGGTGGATGTTCTCCAAACGTTACAACCATTACTTGTATTAAACCAAGTAAATCAGAAGTATGCTAAATAAATAAAAATGAGAAAGAAGGTACTTTTCTTGTTTATACTATTAACGTAATGATACAAATTCACTAACCGATAAATTATCTTACTTACTGGTAACCAATCGTGCAGATATGGTAAATAAATTTGGCCATTATGATCAACATACATGCTTACTTTAATCGACATATCTGATGTTGGTTTAACGTAACATATTGGTGCATTGTTTGGATGCGTATCCATTAACCATATACATATTGGAATATTATAACGATTTCCTGTTAAATTAATCCAAATATTTAATTTGTCTTATTATTGGAATAATTATCTTTCATGTGTGCATACAAATTACCTTTATATGTAACAGGTATTGTTCCTTGTAAATTGAATAATTCCTTTTGAGTTCCATCCACAAATACTATAAATAATAAATGCGTATGATTTAATACAAATTACTATTACTCATCGATACAGATGTAGATCATTCTCTTACAAATCATTATCACTTACCAAATGGTTCTATTTCATATTGTAAACCTTTGTATGTCGATAGAACATTCAATACTTGAGCCTTTGTTATATCTGGATTTTGATACTAAAATATGAAACACATTTAAATAATTCTACGAAAATAAATTTATATTATAATATAAATTGTCAAGTAATTTAAATAAAATTAAACCTTTATTAATCCTTGTCTTATCTTCCCCTCATCCTGTGGTGTCATTTTGACCATTTAGACTTCTTTTTAAGAAAAACACTACACTCAATATAAATGAAGAAAAAACAATTGTGATTTAACATACAATTGTTAACAAAAAAATAATTAATATAATACGTTGTATTTTGTTTGTTGTGTGTTTTTTTTTCTTAGCACCAAAATGAATATATTTAATGCACTTTTATAAGGATAATATTTATTAATTGTAAAAATGTAATTAATGACATCAGTGAACACCTTATCTCACTCTTAAAAATACCCAGATACGTTTGACATAAGAATGGCAACTTAAAAACTGCATAAACGATCACTGCTTCAAAAAATATTCTAATCATTTATTTCTCTTTTTTTTTCTATTTTAATTGCAAACTCTGCTACATGAATCACTTAGTTTACCCTATTATGTCGCCATTGTCAATGACTATTACAGAGGGCGTAAGTGTCTCTAAGCAGATCAAATATGAATTCTATGAATGGTTTGTTGTAGATAACTCACTCATCTTTTATATATATAAAAACAAAAGTTAGATTAAGTTCATTCATTGTTTGTTGTTAATAATATTTGAAATAAGAAATAATTATCAAGGATTAAGAGAAAATGGCTAAAGAACGTGTCAATGGTCGTTATTTGTCACAAAAAATTGGAGAAGATGTTATTTTACTTGGAACCATATCTCGTGTAAGATGTCTCTTTCACATTAATATTATTCCATTTATTATCTTTTTTAAATTATTCTACTTTATATTTAAAATCATAGAGATATTACAGATAAAGGAAACAAATCATAAGCGGTTGTGTAAGTGGAAATGTCTCTGCATAAACTCATCGAAAGGTTAATGTTGTCTCTCTCTAACTCATGCGGTACTGGCGCATGCGCATTAGACTTGTCGTGCTTATCGTACACGTATGTATACGATACCAGCTACCTTAACCTCTACTAGCAGACTAATGCGCATGCGCCGCTCAGTGCAAGTTAGAGAGAGATAACATCAACCTCATGTTCTATCTCTTTTTATTTCACCGACAGGTTTTATGCTGGCTTGTTTGCTCTATTTGTAGTATTTCTATGTTCAAAATACTTTCATTGTTTATTGCATAAAAGAAACAAACAATTGACATGCATTAAAAAAAAAAATTATCTTTACAAATGTGTTTACAAAGTAAGTACATAAAGTAACTAGATTTTCATTTGCAATTAATTTTGACAGAAAAGTTCAAATGGAAAAAGTATTGAACTTTTAACAACAGATAGTATGAAAGTTAATGTAACATTTGATCAACCACTCAGTGGTAATGACGAAGGTTACATAGAAGTACATGGAGTTGCACAATCAAAAGGTACCATATCGTGCAAAAATTATATTCTCTTCCCTCCTAATCTAACATGCAATTTCCGTAAGTTTATTTATTATCTTTTTTTTTTTTTTTTTTGATTAGTTAACTAAACTTATAATATATATAATTTAAAAGAAATTTTGTATTTTTATTGATTACAGAAGCAAATCAATACAATGATCTTTGTTCTGTGTTACATTTAGTAGGAAGTAAAAAGTGGTCCTTGTCTACGGATTATGGGCTTTAAATATATTGGTCAAACTGAATAATAAATGAAAAAGAAGTATGTATTTTAATATTTCTGTCATCTTTGTGAGAGTTGTATAAAGAATAAGAATAAATGAAAAGAGGAATATTATTATTATTAATATTTGTGGATAAAAATAATTTAATAAGGATACATAGATTTTTTTTTGTATTAAAACAAAATACTTATTTTTGTAAAACTTTAACGTAAGCAGAGAGAGGTAATCAACTTGTCTATCAAATATATATATATATAATATATATAATTAAATTAACATCTATGAATGATTTAAAGTAATCTCTTCAGTCTAATTATAAGTAGAAATATTTAGTAGTATATATTACTGTACAATAAATATCTACACATTTATTTACATAACACTCGTTCCTATTTTACAGGATGCATCCAAAGAGAAACATCGACACGTACAAGACGTTACTGGACACTCAGAATGTTGTCTGCAATATTTCAATTTACTTGTAATATTAAACATTGAACATAAAAGATGTTTTCCTTATTATTATTTTTTTTTTCTGTTTCAATTCATATCATTTCTAATTAAAAAATAAATATTTTTATACTACCTAAACCAATGTGTTATATGATCGGCATGACCACCGTGTCTGCACGTTTGACACCATGTAAACCAATTATTAAATTCTGTTAGTTTATTGTCATCCTCATTTCTACTTATACCAGCAGAAGTCAATTGAATTCCACTAACAGTACCCATATGCATTAAACAAATTGCGCATCGTGGTAACGGTTTTCGACAACTAGGACACGAAGACATCTAAAACAAATTAAGAGAGAAATATTATTTTATATGTTTACCTTAAATACGTCAGTATTCATATAAATCTTACCTTTAATTTATTAGAAGTACTTCCTAATCTACCAAACGGTCCTCTAGCTCTGCTGAGTCCTTGCATAAAAGCGGATATACTTTTACCGCAGAAATTACAAGAAACGTATATTTGAGGAGGTGGTTTTTCATTTGTTGCAGTTCTCATGGCGATATCAAAATGAGCACGTTGAATCCACATTTTCCAAGCATTTAATAAATCCCTATAGCTATAATATAAAATTAAAAAAAAAAAAATTAAACTCTTTCTATACTTATAATTTTAATTTTATTATTATTATTATTATTGTGTACCTGGCTATCCATACTTCAACTTGATTCTCTTGAAGTAATTTAGGTGACAATGCTCTAATAGCTATAAGACTGCAACTTTGTACATCTCCAGATATTTCTAAATACCTATTTAATAATTTAATACCTTCTAAACTTGCTCCTATATAAAATAATAATTAAATAACTTATAACATAACAATTATAATTCGTCATACTAATCAATTTAATGACACTATACCTGTCAAGAGAAAGCCTGCTAAATTCCCTTCTTCGGTCAAGTTTTGAGTTAATTTTTTAATATACTCAATTAATTTATTATCCGGCAAAAACATAAGAGCAAACGCAACTCTGTCTTCTACTGCCATACCATTTTCATTCTATAAATCATAATTAATAAATATATATGGAGTGAGATAATAATTATAACATCAAAAATGTACATAAAACAATTTACTTACAAGTACATTCTCGTATGAATCATTGTCCGCTGTTAAGAAAGCAAACGTTGCTCTCAAATATGGATCAGAAAGTTGACATCTGGACTTTAAACATGACTCTCTCCACATGCTATTCCTGTCTTCAGAAAAGCCAGATATTGCCATAGCGACGATATTTAAATTAGTAGCTATTAACATTTTTCTAGCGCCACGATTTAATATTTCTATAGCTTGTCTCAAACAAAGATTGAATACGGCTATCGCAGCAGCTCTAGGATAGGCTCCTTCTCTTACTAATCTATCTAAGAATAGATTTTCGTATGGAGCATTTGTATCTTTTTCAAATCTCCAACCACATAATAGTAGACCTTTATCTCTATCAGCGGATCTGTATTTACAAAAATAATGTATACATAGTTATATTGTATGTTTTGTCATTTCATAATATTTTCTTTTTGTTTTTTTATTATTTCTATTATCATGAACCTTTATGATAAAAAGTAGTATTTTCTACCTGTACAGATTACCTATAAATCTTAGCAGTATGTGTGGAACCTATATCTGCCCAGGGTCGATGAGTAAGTTCTGATTTTAATAAACCATTATTAGAATTTTGTTGTCCGTCCAATTTCAAAAGTGTTCTATACAAAATATATGTATATTAATCTATACAATTATGTAATAGCATATAAATTTTTATTACCTTACACCAGGATGTTTATTATCTGGACTTATTACAGTTCCATCTTCTACGAGAGAACGACTTAAGTACAACCATTGCCATAAATTTTTCAACGTATCATTTTCAGCCAATTCACCGTTTTGTGCTAATTCAGGCTATAATAAATAAATAATATATTGTATATTTAAAAAGATTTGTGTGTCACATATAAATCATACTTTTTATTAACTTACTAATAATCCATAATCTGCTAAGGCTCTTGTTTTAGTCAGAATAGAAATATCATCAATAGATTTGTAAATATTATCGCTACTACAAATATACTTAAATGATTTGGACGCGTGATTCCATACCATGTAAGATCTAGTAGACCAATTAACTGTAATTCTTTCACAGACTGTATAATCCGTAAGTCCTATAATATAATAACAAAAATGATATGCATTATATTATTCATTTGCAATAACACTTTGTTTATTTTATTTTTGTATTTGTTGATATAACAAACCTTGTTGAGATATTGCTAATAAACGATAAGCATGTGTTGGATGCCATGCAAAACTAACTGGACTATGCCATGGCGGTGCAACTGTTCTTTCCAATGCACCAAGTTCTGAATCTTCTCCTCCACCCATTCCACAATGTTGTATATCGTACAAGTGTAATGCCGCTGTAATTTAAAAAAGAAAATGTTATATTGATTTTATCGTATAATAATATTGTTTATGTTAAATAGATTAATACCTGAATCTTTCTGTAATGCTCCCAATAAGTTATGCCTTGTTGGACACCATAAGACTTTTGTAACAGGTTTGCCTTGTGATAAAGTAAGAATGGGTTTCTCAAACCATCGTGTATCCCATATAGTAATTTGATTATCAACGTGTGAAAGTAAATAATTGTTATTATGTGGATTTACTGATAAGTCATAGACTGCTTTTGTAGAAGCAGCATTTACTATTTTAGCAGAATCTGAATAAAAAATATAATAAATAGTATTATTAGAGGATGATATATATATACAATTAACTCCTTTCACTATGATTTAAGCATACTTTTTATGTTTGGCTGATAAGATTCGCTATGAGAAAGACTTGTATTTTTATATTGTGACCATAAAGCATATCACGAGTCTCACACGTTATAGTTCAATGGGTTAATTAAAATTATTCTGTTGTATTCGTACCTCGAAAATCAATCATCTTTAATTGTTTGTTATTAGCACCGACAACTAAACATTTTGGTTGACTCTTAAACCAATCCAACGAATGTATTACTTCAGATACAGCTAATTCAGCAACCGGCCTATTTGGATCAGCTTGAGTATTGTTATGATAAATTCTTTCAGAATTTTTGGTTATGTCCCAGAGAAGAATTGAATGATCAGTACGATGCTTATCTAAACCGGTGACTATTAAATTTGAATCTACTGGATTCCATGCAACAGCATTACACTGTCTCGAGTGTTTAGGAACTAAAGAAATTTATAAATACATATTAATAAAATATATTAAATATTCATTTATAAGAAAAAAAACCATTTTGATCACTTACCAAGTTCTTTACCAGCATAACCATAAGAATCAAATATAGTTGGACCAAATGTAGTTAAGACTACTTTTCCATCGTCCTGTCCAACCGCTAATAAAATATCTAATTCTGCTTGTGGATATATGTCAATACATTTAACATAATGATGATTCGTATTAGTTGCTAATAAATGAGCAACAGTAGAATCCGAAAGTTTAACACCTAAATGTAACAAAAAGTATACATAATAATTCATGCAATGTATACATTTGTCATGAAAAACAAATTCTAGAAGAAATTTAAATTAACAGTATTAAATAATGAATACTAAATATTTTTAATGAATACTTATATTTGTGACAATTATTATACTCACATAATTGTCTTATACCATCTTTAATATCAGCAACTTCATAAAGACATATTTCTGTTCCCCATGTAATAAATTTATTAGAATGAACAGGAGACCACAAAACATCAAGTTTAACAGTACTCATTTTTATTGCCAATACATTCAATATTAAAGATTACAATTTGATCTTAAACACAATATTCTATCATTCTAACTTGTATTGTATTGTATTGGTATTGCACTTGCGCATATTTCGATGCCGAATAAATCGTGGATGCTTTCCAATTAAAAACATCTCTAGTATAAGCAGACATATTTCTACTCAACCATCCATTCTGATTGGTTATGAAATATTCACGATAATTCAAATCATCCAATCATTGTTTAATATTTTTTAAAAGAATTTTGATCGATAATTTTTCATTTATAATCCATCGTATTAATCATAATTGTAAAAAATAATTTGAATTTTAGAATTTTTATAATAATTTTACTATAAGTTATTGTACTTGTTATTAAATGATACGAATTTGTGAGCAAAGGAATAACGAATACATTTAAATATGTGTATAGAAATTTGATAACTTTTTGTTATTCACCTTTCTGTAAATCAAATGTTTTCTTTCAATTGGCACAAAATTAAACAAATGATTGATTCTGAAGCAAAGAAAAAAGTATAATTGAAATTGTTTCAACTATACTTCTTTTTGACATTATATTTATACTCAATATATTTCTCATTGATAATCTCTATCTAGGACTATCTAGGAATTTATAGGATTTTTCTATTTATCATAGAAAAAATAATTTTTTATCTTAAAACAAAAATATCCAAGGAAGAAATGCCATATTTATATAACAAATAAAATAATGAACGATACACCATATATATATTAATAATTTAATAAATTAATTATAAATAAATGAAATAAATAAATTAATTGAAAGTATAAATAGACCAATAAAAGCTTATTAAAAATCAAAAGAAGAACTTCGTATCTATTACAGAATAAGATGTAGAAAAGCAGAGCTTATCAAAAGACAGTAAAATAATAAAATAAATATATAAATAGAATAAATAAATATAATAAATATAAAATATAGAATAAAGAAAAAAAATTGTTGTGACATCTAATCGTTTCTACGCATGCGCAGTGAAGCCAAATCGTAGAACATTTTTACCCCTTCTCTCGAGCCAAGCACGCCTCGCACACAACGAAATGTTACGTATCGGTGTGTCGGGAAACCGAAAGAAGCCGAGGGAAGCCGAGTTTTACAAATTGTTTTACACATTGTTCAAATGTGTATATATGTCCATGTATTTCTCCGCTGCGCATGCTGGGGGTCTCGCAGCTAATCTCGGCTTCCCTCGGCTTCTTTCGGTTTCCCGACACACCGACACGTAACATTTCGTTGTGCGAGGCGTGCTGGGCTCGAGAGAAGGGGTAGAAATGTTCTACGATCTGGCTTCACTGCGCATGCGTAGCTTGGGGATGAGTGTCCTATTCGTATAAACTATTTTCAAATTTCCATTTTAGCAAACGTCCAATTGTATTCCTTCTTCAGCTGCTTAATAGACAGAAGTCAATAAACGATCGGATTAGTTTAAAGTTTGATTATTATAATTCGTTTATATTAAAGAGTTTTATGCTCGCTGTGTTGAGCATTTTCAAACATGCGTACACCATTAAAGAAAATACTGAAAATAATATGGATTCATTTTAGAAGAGCTGATAGTGTTGAGGATACTAAAAATGTATTGTTGCCATTGGGGTATTATCGATGTGTAGAAGTATGTACTGCAACGATTGAATATTGGTTTGAGAGATTCAAGATTGATTTTGAATATTTCAAATGGGAAGAAACATTAGAGACTATTGGACCCATGTTAAGTTTGCAATTTTTAATGGCATTAAGAAAAAAATATCCAAATTGGACGCTTAGACAATATACAGAGGCTATACGTTTACCCCCCAGAACCGTACTATGGTATAAGAGAGTTGTCGATGAACTAGGTCCTGATTACGTATGGCCAAAATTTCAACAGGATTAAACGATTATCATGATGATTTTAATCTTCAATCAAATAAAAAAAAAGAAAATATTTTTGGAAGAAAATAATTTTGTTACTATGAACAAAATGTCTTTAGAAAGTTTATATATATATATATATATATAAACGAGAAAAAATATATAAAACGAAATAATGTATAAAAGAAAAATATTTCAACAGAGTGGATATTTTGTATTATTACAATAAATCACCTTGATCTTGTAACAGATCAAGTTTTTGTTTTTAAAAAGTAAATGAAAACAATTTTTTTTGTTATTTAAAGAAAATTATTTAACATATTTTTTTTTTGTAATTTTTGATAAAATATCAATAAAATATTCTTCTATAAATAAAATCAAATTGTTTAAGTGATATTTAACTTATCAATGTACAAATCAACTTTTATTATTTATGATTATTAATGATATTGTTAAAGAAATTTGTCAACAACATATTGAATCTATAGGAATTATTTCATTTAAAAATAAAGTTTTGTTTTTAGTATAAAGTTTAAGGTTGTCAGGATAAATTTATTATGAAAATAAGCAAAAACTATTACTAATATCTACGAAGATTACTTCACTGATACAAACATAATATGTAGAAATCATAAATTTTCAATGTTTTCCTTCCACTTAAATATAATTCTTATATATATATATAAGAGTGTCCTATAATATATAAGGACTTATATATATATATATATATATATATATATATTTGAAATAAAATAATCACACAAACATACAAATATAATTAAATATTAATGTAAATAATGTAAAATCATGATCTCTCTTACTAACTAGAAGGTATAATTTATTAAATAGATTATATACATGTATTTTATAAAGTTTATATTTTTTATTCGTTAATTTTCTGTTAAATTATTTCTTGAGCTATATAAACAAAGCATTTTACATAAATACATATATTTACAAGTGGCCATCGAAGATTGATACGAAGATATTATTGGGCACACTGATTTAGATGTTTAATAGAGATGTTTATCAAGAGCTCATTTAATTTATTTTAAGATCATTTTTTAATCATTTTTAAACATTAAACTAAATTGGCAGTATGTGTTTCTACATTGAAAAGAAAATATTTTGGACTGTTGTTTTCATTTGAAAATGAGTTTCGAAGAATAGTCCTTTTTAATCTTTTAACTGTAGTAACGGTTGATGATAGATTAATCAAACAAAAACCGTACATTACTACATCAATGATTAGGTTTTCATGATATAATTGTTGCCTCATGTAATAATGTATTAATTTCTGCAAAAAGATTTCAGTTTTAAAGAATTGCCTTTTAATTGTTAAAAGTGTATTCATTTTATCAAAAATAAATATACAAATAATTCAATATATAATATAAATAAATATATTGTATGTAAACACGTATCATTTTCAATGGTTAAAATAAATACGGTTGTGTATTGTTTGATTATCCACTATATACAAAATGTCAATGACTAGACTTACTATAAAAGCATGGTCGTTGGATTTTCCATGAAGTTTTTAAAGGCTGAAAGCCATTGTGCACCTACCGCACCATCCACCGTACGGTGATCGCAACTAGCAGTTACAGTCATAAATTGGGCAGTGGTAAATCTAGAATTATGAAATAACATTTGAGAAATGAATTTTATATTCGTAGTTGAAATTAATAGAAAATATTGATTGAAATATGAGAATATACCCTTTATCATTTTTCGCGGGTATTAGTCTTTTTTCTGTTGAACCTATTGCAAGAATAATAGACTGAGGAGGGTTTATAATGGCAGCAAAACTTTTAATGCCAAACATTCCCAAATTCGAAACAGTTATCGTGCCTCCTTGAAATTCTTGTGGCTGCAACTTTCCTTCCCTTGCTTTAGCAGCTAAAGCTTTAACATCTTTACTAATTTGGATAACACCTTTTGTATCTGCACTAAACACTATAGGAGTAATCAAACCAGACTCTGTGCTTACTGCTACGCTTACATCTACATTAGTGTACCTTTTTAGAATAAAATAAAAAGAACATTATTAAAATATTGATCTTAATCTTAAAAGGAAAAAGAGCGAAATAATAAAATCAAAAATCTTACTGTCTTATAACATCACCCATCCAAGCACTATTACCCTCGGGTACTTTTTTACAAGCCATTGCCATTCCTTTGATAATGATATCATTAACGCTTATTTTTACTTTTTCTTTTTCTAACATCTTATTGAATTGCTCTCGCATTGCTAAAGCTTCATCCATTTGTACATCTATCGTAAGATAATAGTGAGGAATAGTTTGTTTACTTTCAAGTAAACGTTTCGCAATAACTGCTCGTATATTGGATACAGGAATATCTGTACCAGCTGCACCAATTGGTTGTGCAGATATTGCTGGTCTTGCAGCAGCTGAGACACCTTCAAGATCTTTAGATGTTATAGAATTGTATAAGCCTGTTCCTTTCAAGCCCTATAAAAAAGAATGATTTCTATTTTTCTACTCCATCTTAACATCTGAGAGAAAATACTAAGGAGGTAAGGATACTTTAACGTAATTAATTACTTAACAATTTAAAATTACCTCTAAACTAATTCCTTTTTCAGCAGCAATTCTTTTAGCTAATGGACTGGCATATATCCTTCCACCAGGTGTGATTTTTGAAGGGGCAGTACGTGGGGGTGAAGGTGGAGGTGCCGCTGCAGTTACAGGCGTGGACGGAGTAGGTGCAGCAGGTGCAGCTGGTGCTGATGGTGCAACAGGTGGTGCTACCGTATCATCCTTAAAGTCCTTAAAAGCAGCAACGCTGTCTTCACTTTGAACAATGATGCAAACAAGTTTGCCTATGGGAACATTTTTAGTTCCTGCAGGTACAAGTATTTTAGCTAAATAACCTTCTTCCGGTGTCTCAAATCCCATTGTCGCTTTATCAGTTTCAATTTCTGCTAATAAGTCACCTTCATTTAATTTATCACCTGTTAACAATAGAATCATATATAACATTATTATTATTATTACAATATAAAAGAAAAAATTAATATGAAGTAATTTAATAAATTATGCTTACCTTCTTTTTTTTGCCAACTCACAATAGTGCCTGTTTCCATAGTAGGTGATAGTGCAGGTAATTGTACTTTAACATGGTCAGGAAGATCTGCGTAAAACCGTGATTGCTGTTGCCATGGTATCACCGTAAAACGTAAATTATCGTGGACCTGAATCCTGAATACCAAGCAAGAAAGCAGTGATATACTCTAAAAAATGTTAAGAATCATGTGACGATATAATGTGATATTAGTTGAAATATTTCAACTAATGTATCAATATATCTGTTAAACTAATGATAAATAATATCAATAAAATATCCACAAATAAATACTAGTCCGTATGAGGAGAGATTATGCAAGTTCGTTAAGAGACTTTTCAAATGTGTTAACTTAGAATAAAATGATATGTACGATAATAAAGTAATATAAATTAAAATTAGTCAGGTCATATTGTGAATTTGAACGAATGACAATTAAAATAGTAGAAATGATGCATTAATAAAAATCGATAAATTTATAATGATGAAAGGAAAATTGAACGAACGTACGATTAAAATGAAAATGGCAAATAAAATGAAAATCAATCAAATGTTATTACCTTTGTAAATATTTTCTGTGAAGACATCTAATGACCACAGTCCTGACGGTGTTGGTACGCACACCACTTCGAAATATCGTGTGTGCCAAATCATTACGTAGTCTTGCCGTGGTACGTATCATATCTCGATCGGTTAAACAATGTCTATTCGTACTATCGAATAAAAATAATGAAAGTTTTTTCAAAAATATTTCTCTAATATTATATTTACCCAAAAACTTGCCACAAGTTGATTCAGGAACAAAGTGATGCGATAAAACAGGATAAAGTGACGGATACGTTGGTGCCGAATTAGAGGTCGTTCGCAAGGTCACGTGGTTTCAACCATGAAATTTATTCTCATTCAATACGGGTAGTGTCGATGACTTCGATATAACTTTATCTTATAAAGTTTTGTACAGCGCCGTCTTTCATTCAGTAATTACTTTTTAATATGTTTCGTTTATGAAATATACAAAATATTATTTTAATGAGAAATTAATTTAAATTAAATTAAAAAAAATATATATATATATTAAATAGTTTACCTTATCGAACTTTTATTTCACGTTCAATGACTAATATTCCTTTTATTATATTCCTTTAGATCGACACTAATTTTACTTGACACGTAAACATAGTTTATCATTTAAAAAAAAAAAAAATAATCGATGATTTAATGAATATTTAAAAATGAAAGAAATATAATCAAATGAAAAATCTATTCGGCAATAGATTTATTGGACTTAAAATAATGATACAATAATGTATCGATACTTACCGACTATCGATAATCACATTTCTATTCATTTCGATATTACTACAATTTCACGTTTTATCTAAATTTGTATTTCTTTATAGGTTAGATCACAGGCAATTTAAAAATATTAAAGGATTACTAAAAAAAACTATGTAAATGATATTCAATTTAATGTGAAATTGAATTATTCAATTATTATATACATTATTATCAAAAGTTATTTCAATTGCCATGTCAATTTTACGAAGAGCACAGGTTTGTTTTTATATCAAATTGATGATTACTTTTAAATCAATAATGTAACACTTCTGTTTTTTTTCTTTATTCTTCTTATTATTATTAATTAAAGTCATAACATTTATCTTTTAGCAATGGAGCACTTTTACAACTACTTGGCATATATATGACGCAAAATGGCAAGATCCTTATAAAAGTGCTGAATTAATTAAACATTATTTACTGGGTATGCACAAACCAATATATCATCCATTGAGTAAGTTAAATGTCATAATATTTCAATGTATACACACATTGATATTTATATTTCTAAACTGTTTCATTTACTAAATGATGATCTTTCGTACAGATTATTGCGGTGATCATGTGGTTGTAATAAATAGTAAAGATATAGCATTAAGAGGAGACGAATGGAGAAAACGTGTTTATTTTCATCATAATACATACAGTGGTGGTGCTTCTTGGACTCTTGCATGGGAACTTCATAATTTAAATCCAACTTTGGTAATTAATAAACATATATAGCTGTGAATATGTAATAGTGTTTAGATATGAGCCATTCATAAGTAAAATCAATTAACTTTCATGGTGTGTTAATTAAGTATCTCGTATATTAATTGATCTAATGAATTTTGATTTAATATTATTCTTATATAGATAGTGTCCAAAGCGGTTTATCGTGCAATGACAGGAAATTTACAAAGACGATACACAATGCAAAGATTGCATATTTATCCAGATGAAAATGTTCCAGAAAAAATACTACAAAATGTTTCTAATCAAATCAAACAATTAAGATCAGTTCCAATTAGATTAGATCATATTCCTAAAGAAGAAGTTGAACAATTTCCCAAATTGTTATCTTATCCCGAAGATTTCGTGCTTAAGTGATTTATTCATTGTAAATAAAATAATGATTACACTTTAATATTATTGTATGAATATTTAAATATAAATAGTAAAAGTCAGTATACACGTATGTTCTTTTATATTTGATTTATAGTATTATTAATTTGCTTTATGGAGGATCTCTCAAAAGTCACTTTACCATACTAAAAAAAATTAAACATTAAATTCTATAATTGTAAAATCATAATTTGAAATGAAAAATGAAATATTTGTATATTGTATAATTAAATCATTAATTTTAAGATTCTTGTGTTTTCTGTAAAACGATTTTTGAAACATCTTGTATATACAGTACGAATTTTATATATAAAATATAAAATTTAATTCAATACTTCCAATAAGTACACATTACTAAACTAGATGGAGCCACGTTGCAAATGACAATAGAGGGCAGTGCACAACACTGAATAAGTGATCAGTGGCAAGGCCTTTAAGTATTCTATCTTTGTCAATCCAATTTCTTGCAATTGTCAGATTGCTGTCATTTTACTATTATAAATGCAATTGAACAATAAATTATATATACATAAATATCATTTTTAAAAGTAAAGAATTATTTCTGTTTAACAAACTTTATATCAATTAAATTATCATAATGGCGGATGCTAAATATTCTGATTTACCTGGAATTGTATGTATCATTATAAAATTAATACTTTTTCAAAGAGTATTTCTGTAAACGTCACTAACACATATATTGTTTATTATAATAATAATAGAATACAATGTTTTTCATTAATGTACTTCCATTTTCTTATATTAATCTAACATATGTGTCATATAAGATACACATAAATAGTTCAATAATTTATATAATATTGCAGGCATACGATCAAGTTGATGTTTATGAAACAACTGATTTACCAGAGTCAGAACAATTTGAAATTTACTCCGAGGTAAAATAATGTTATTCTCCTATATATTTATAATTTTGATATATCTTTTTTTACCATTAACATTAATCTATTTTTATGTATTCAGGATGAATCAGATTCAATAGAAAAGTTGCATATAAATGCTAGAGTAGCTTTTAGTAAATTTAAAACCAAAACGGTTGGAGACACCAAAGTTGACTTTTCAGATTCTATTTCACGCAAATCAAGAACCGGTTACAAGTTGGTATTAATTATATTTAAAGTATCGTATGTGAATACATTGTATAATTAAATATTACTTTTTTTTTCTATTTTCATTGAATTTAGGTTTAGAGATTATGAGCTTTTGGGCGAAGATGAAAAAGAAACTCCAATTCAGAAATATCAACGTTTACAATGCGAAGTGAGAGAATTATATGAAGAAATAAATGCATTAAAGGTAGCACAAAACAACAAACACAATGCTACGAATATTTTTTCTTTGTTTTTTGTTTTTTTTTTTGCATTCAATAGTTTTTTTTTTAAAACATTTGATTGTGTTTAGGAAAATGCGAAAGAAGAAAACGAAGAAGTTAAATCTGCGATAGAAATCATTTCTCAAGTGGAACAATTAGGAAAAGAAATAAATGATCTAAAATTACAAGAATTTCTTGGTTCTGGACTTATGGGATTATTTTCAGATCCTCAAGGAACTAGATTGAAGTATATTTTACTTAATATTCTTAAAACATTTGTGAACAGTAAGACGTTCAGTTGAATACCGTATAGAATAATTTGAATATTAAAACTTCAATTACTAAAGTGAAAAAATAATATTACAATTTTTAAATGTAAATCATAAATGGACAAACACATTAATTTTATTCCATTAAATGAATTACTTTTTTTTAGGGAATTGATATTGCAGATAGAAGCATTTAGAAATACTGGCATTTCTAAATCAGAAACAGAAGTTAAATCAGAAACAGAAGTAAAATCAGAAACAACTGAAACCAAAGAAAAACCACCTTCCGGTGTCTTGGAATACAAAATGATGTATTTACCGGAAAAAGCTAAAATGCAAGAGATGGCGAGAATTGTGCAACTTGAACAAAGATTATCTTGTCTTGAAAATATCATTGGTACATCTAACGAAAATGTTTCTCTTTTCTCTCGGGTAATAATACATTTGAATATAACGTAACTCTACATTTGTTTTTTTTTTTTTTTTTTTTTTTTTGATTAATCGTAAAAAGTCATAATTTTCGAAACAAACATCTTATATTTTGTAGAATTTGAAATGTCAAGGTATAGTAGATGCAGTACAACAACTAAGCGCAAAAGCTGCACTTTTAGATACGAATCATTTGGAAGCTATAGATAGAAGATTATCAGCTTTAATTTGCAAGATTGATGACATCGCTAAAAAGGAACAAAAAGCAGTTCCTGATGCAGAGTTAAAACAAAAGGTTTTACTCTCTCTTTTTATAAATTATTATTACTTAATTATAATAAAAAAGTAGATGGAATTAAAATAATTACTTATTTTTTTGTTATATATGACAGATCGAAGAAATGTATAAAATAGTAAGAAAGACTGAAAGTATGTCAGATATTTTACCTCTAACTATTAATCGAATGACATCTTTGAGCACTATACACGAAGAAGGTAGGTTCTCATTTTTTTTTTTTTTTGACTATAAAATAAAATATAAATACTTATTCAATTATTATCAAATGAAAGGTAAAATATGTTACTGTGTATTCGTTATTGTTATGATTATATTAATCCTTGTTAATAGCTGCCAACTACAGTAAGGCAATGAAACGATTCGAACAACTGCAGAAACAAAATACTCAATTTATGGATAGCAATAAATGTTTACTCGCTGGTGTACAAGAAAGCTTTGCATCTAATTTAGAAGTTATTAAAAATAATATAACGTCACTTTCCGAACGTGTTGCGAAGCTTGATAAGTAATCGATAGCAGCTTAATCACTTTATTGAAATTATTGAAATTATATAAAAATATAAATATATATATATATATATAATAACATTTTTATATTTATTTATTAAAACTCAATGAGATAGTAAAAATTGTCAATATTATGTATTAATGTAAAATAAATTATATTCCTTAAAAATGAATCGTTCAAAAGTTATGTGTTTAATAAGTATGAAAAATCATTTTCTTTCAAGTATTTTTCGATCAATATTTTAATGAGGAATATTATAAAGTTAATAAAAATGAAACACATCATAAGTTTTCAGTGTAATTATTTATTTGAAAAGATTAGAATCTTAATTTTTGGAAGAACCACTTATTTTTACCGGACTTGTACCTGTTAACAAAAATTCATGAATTATTTATAGCATTATAAAAATGTTATTAGAATTAATATGAATTATGAATTATTGCTTTTTTTTTTAATTATATGAAGTTCAATATTATAACTACTTTAATATTAAAATTATGAATGAATATAAATTTAAGTACCTCTCTTCAAATTTAACACGAATTTGGAATCGTGCCTTTTTTCGTTTCATAGGATCTTTAAGATCTTTTGGAGCTACTTTTTCCAATTGTAGTTCAGGTACCGTATACCTTGTTGGCATTAAATGATTGTAATTTAAAACCTATAACAACAATAAAAATAAACAAATAATGATAATATAATTAAGAAATATATACAAAGAAAGAAATAAAATATTGAACATCTTTTATTCAACTTACTTTAACGAAAGGTTTTATCTTGGAACGCTTATGTAATTTTCCTTTTCCCATTCGTTTATGTACTTTTCTTGGGTATCTGTCGATACCAGCAACCATAGCATGACCGTATTGTTTATCCGTGGTACCGTCGTCGAAGGTACGCATAACAATAGCTTTTCTTCCTGCGTACCGGCCACTAAGGACCAGTACGACTTTACCACTTTTCATAATCTTCACCATTCTAAATAAATGGTCTGCAACACACAAAAACAATTTTTATTAATATAATTCAATACTTATATATGATACATAAAAAAAAAATGTTTCACATTTAATTTTGAGGTTATATTTTAATTAATATTTTTATTACTTCTAAACACACACGACAAAATTTTTTTTCAACATTTTAATATTGAACATTTGTTTAATTCATAAAAATAAATACTTTCATTTTTTTATAATATAACAATTTAAAGAAAAATTTAAGTGACATACGTAAGAGCAATGCTTTTACAATTAAACCTGCCGATACCTTACAGAGACTGAAATAATAACCAATATATATATCAAATTAAAGGAAAATGTTTCATTATTAAAAATGAAATCATCAATGTTATCATATTAATTTAGAAATAAATGATGTTTTTAGATTATATATAAGAATAATTGGTAACAAACCTTTTTCCAATCCTAAAAATGGAAAATACAGACCGCCTTGGTTGAAGCCAAGATGTAAAAGGAATGTAGAAGCGTGACTGCAATTTCTAAACGTTGGTTTGCTTCTTTTTTATTGAGCTATTTTCTCATTGGTGCTCGCTCTTCATATTGTCCAGACGATCATCCAATAGGAATGAAGAATGAATATCTTGAGAAGTAAGGTTACCTTACTATATTCTACTGAGAATTTTACTAGACTAATGCACATGTGTATCGATGTGTACAATTGTATGTAACAGAAGTGGTCATAAAATAACCTAAATTTGATTTTTTTTTTACAGCTGTCTTATTTACAATTATTTTTAAATAATTGCATTTAAAACAAAGTGAGCAACTAAGACAATATTGAAGTATACACTTAAATTATGATATTAATGATTTTAAAAACATGTAAAAATAATATTTTAACTTTTGATTATAAGTTGTATCATAAGTGCATCATTAACATACACTTATTACATCTCGAAATTTGTGAGAGTGTACAGGTAAAATAATAAATAGCAATGAATGTATATTATAATAGTAATAAATTAAAAGTTGAATATATTTAAATAATAATCAAAATTTTTAATATTCGCGTGGTTTTTTTTTTTTAATAGTTTAATTTTGTAGTGAATTTTTAATTTTCTTAGTTTAAGTACCCTAAATGAGTACCGTGAAGAATTCACTTGACGATCAAGATCCTGATTATACTATTCCAATATCAACGGATGAAAATTTACAAGAAGTTTGCGAAGAAAATGGTAAAAATTAAATTTAAGCTAAATTGCTCATACTATCAATGAATGCATCACAACATTTATATTGGAATTTTGTTGATTGATTTAGCTCGTACAACAACAACAAAGAAAATAACTGACATTATTGAGAAAGAATTTTCACAAGAAATAGATGCCAAACAAAATGAAGTCTTACAAATTCAAGAAAGATTACACAAAGCATTGAAGACTTTACATTTATTACGATACGTTGTCATAACCGATTTTTATAATCGTAAACAATGTCAAAATTCTCAAACTCGTGAAACGCAACAAACCCGTATCCATCCAGCAATTAAACAATTGATTGGAAAAAGTCCTAAACTATCGTGTAATGATTTGGCTGTACCATCAACATCCACAGATCCAAGATTTTTAAATGGATATTTGTGTCCTCCTTCTCCTAAAAAAGCCTCAACAACTGAGCATAATGTTATAAAGACTGAAAATACAACAGAATCTTCTAAGGAATGTAATACAAGTATACAGTTTAAGAGTCAAAGCATTCAAGATGATGCTCCACCAAAAAAAATTCCCCGTTATATACCACCAAAAAGTGGATTACCAGAACCGACGAGTCCTTCTAGAGGTGTTAGACATAAAGTTAGAAAACGCATAGTGATTGGAAATATTTCCAAATGGATTCCAAAAGAATGGAGAGAAGATACTGCCAGTCATAAATGGACGATATATGTGAAAGGTAGTAAAGAGTTTCCTAAAATTGAAGATTTTGTAAGTAAAGTTAGATTTTTTTTACATCCAAGTTATCAACCGAATGACGTTGTCGAAGTATCGTCTGTTCCATTTAATCTCTCAAGAAGAGGTTGGGGCGAATTTCCGATTCGGGTACAATTACATTTTAAAAATCCACTTAACAAACCGATGAATATTATTCATAATCTCAAATTAGATACTACGTTTACTGGCCTTCAAACGTTAGGTTCTGAAACTGTATTTGACATATGGATTTGTACGATGGATCCAAAACTTTTTATACAAGCTGATAAAGAAATTTGTGATAGTTCTAAAGAAGAAATAAATTCATCTGTTGTCAATGAAGAGCACAATTTTGATTCAATGATTATTGAAAAATCACAGAAGTCAAGTACTTCGATTGATTCTGATACAATTAGTGGGAAATTTGAAAAAAATAATTTACAAGTTCCTAATATAGATAATAAGTTATGTGATATGAAATCACAAATACAATTAGATGTCATTAAATCAAAGTCTATCGATGAGACTCCACAGGCAATATCAGTTACGACAGATGATGATAATACACTTACATCTAAATGTAACATTAATACAAAACAATTAGAAGATATGAGATTTTCTATTCTTCACGATCATAACTATTTAAATAATTTTATTTCTAACGAAACTAACTTATTTGTAGATAATAATATTACTATAAAACATTCATCAGATAATAGTCCAATTAAGAAATCCGTTAATTCGACAGTAGAACTATCTGGCAATAATACAAGTTTGATAAAACAATTTTCTAATAATCAGCATTGTACATTTAATACAAATACAGAAAAATTAGTTGAAGATAATTCTAATATAAATGATAAATGTACAAAAGTTGGATCATCGTCATTATTGATTAGAAATAACACTACTAAAGAAGTTATACAAAAAGAACATTTTAGAAATAGTATAAATGAGACGAATAAAAATACTTTATGTCAGATGAACTTTAAATCTACTTTGCGTCCATTACAAATTACAATACCTCCTTCGTTTGAGCCAACTGCAGGAAAGCATATGTTAATTTTACAAAATAATAAACGTAATTCAACAGAGACAAATAATATATATCTTTCTAAAGTAGATACTACTGCCAAATGTGCTAAAAATTATAATCAAATTAATACGAACAATTGTTTAAGTTATGGTAATTCGAAGAAGAATATAATTATTCCTAGAGGAACTAGTTTGTTAAAGAAACAAGTCAAACAAACGGGAAATTCAACTACGAATAATACAAATGATAATAAATATGCAATTTTGGAGATTAAACCATCGAACAGTCTTTTGTTAAATTTAAATTCTAATATACCGGCATTGAAAATAGCAGATAACGCTTCTTACAACATGGCAAATTTGTATAACAAAAATTCTTCACATTTAGAAACATCATCGTTACAAAAGGATCAAACATTTACAAAACCAATGAATCATAATGGTAAAATAGGAAAATCGAGAATCATTTTGGGTAAAGATAAATGGAAGCTTCATAGTAAAGAAGATTTATACAAAAAAGATTTTAAAACGATAGAAACTGTAAAAATTAGAGATGTAGAAGGTTTATTACGATTTATCATACGTAGGATACCCATTGTTACTCCACATGCATCTGATCCAGATTACAAACGATTACATCCTTATGCTTGTACTACAGAGAAAGAATATTTTAATCATAACGTAGGTAAACGTGCAGCTTATGAATGGTGGCGAGCAAAAACAGTAAGATCATTTTTACGTAAAAAGCTAACTGCGGAAGATAAATTATGGTCAGTGAAAGAGATAATACTTTGGGCAAGGTTGTATGGATATACACCAACACGTACTTGTTTTGGCATAGATTCAACAACAATAACAAGTGGAGCAAAAAGATTACCATGTACAGAGATTTCTGCAACAACGTCAACGTGTACGGAACCAATAGCATTTAAAAAGTGGCTTCAAGCATCTTATGATGCATCAAAGAATTCAACGAGTAACGGTGATTCTCAAGAGGAAGACATTGACATTTTAACTTGTCAGGATACTGAAAATAATAAAACAACGCAACAACATACAATTAAATTTGGCAGTAATAACGAAGTAACAAAATCTAATACTATATCCCTAAATTTAGAAGAAGAATTATTACCGTTGCATAATTTTGTTTGCGAGACAACTAGAAGTATTGGCATTACGTTAAAACCAGAGGAAACTTTTCCTAATGTTCTACATTGTAGTGCAAGTCGTGTTATGATACGAGTAAGATTAATTTATTTTTATGTTATAATTATAATATAACAAAATTTTATTTTTTATTTTAAATATGTAATATATATATAAAATAAATCATTTATTATATCTTCAGGCTATGGAATGTTTTGTGGAGGATCTTGTCAGAACGTCTTTAGTAAAAGCTTGGGAAAAGAGTAATGGCAAAGAGTAAGAATATTTTATAATTGTTATTATTATTGTTGTATATAATTTATTATAATAATTAATTAAAATAAAATATTAGTGATATCTAATCATAATAAATAATAATTTTATATACAGGTGTCCACAAACTTTGTCACTGGATGACGTACGTTCTGCTTTGATGAGTCGAGAGGAGTTTGATATTTTTACAAATGAAGGTTTGGGTTCGCGAGCTCAACTTAGTAAAGAGGATTAGTTAAGATTGCTATCTGCTCTAGATATACAGGATTACAAAAGAGGTGTAAAAAAAAAAACGAATAAGAATGTTTATATTTTAAAGATGACCAACAATAGCACAGATCGATATTAAGTAATATTTACAGTATTACGAGTTACTAATACTTATATTGTATTATTACAAGAGTACAGAGATTTTTTTTCTTTTTAGAAAAAAAAAAGGGGAAAAAATATGTATACCCATTAGAAATAATTTAATATTTAAGCATATTGAAATGATACATCTCTGTACGACTATTTATGTCACGTACAGATAATAATAATTGTATTGATTA
The DNA here is from genome assembly GCF_049000335.1 of Polistes dominula. Taxonomy (NCBI): domain Eukaryota; kingdom Metazoa; phylum Arthropoda; class Insecta; order Hymenoptera; family Vespidae; genus Polistes; species Polistes dominula. The sequence continues at coordinate 720,615 of NW_028301152.1, forward strand.
ATAATTGTAAACATTTCAGACAGGACTTCCACAGTTAAATGATCAATTTGTAAATTGTAGAATTTTTATATGACGGACTTGTAGAAAAGATTACGAAAATTTGAACATTCTAGCATTTAATTTTGTTACTTTCATTTTCTTTGTTTTTTACATGAATTTTTTATTTAAATGATAAGTAAAACAAAGTTATGTAAATATTATCTATAACTAGACATTTCTATACATACATACACATACATTATTATATATATTATTTTATTATTTTATTAAGTATTTTAATATAATTTTTAATCACACACATGATTATTATATTTTGTCGTCATTTTTTTTTTATTTGATTTTGTTTTTTTTTCTTTCTACCGAACAACGATTAAGTAGTCAGTGAAAGCTTGTGGCTAGACACAACATTTTTAAAATGGGATGAATCATGCGACTGGACTTGCATTCAAAATAAGTTTGCTTTTATCGTCATTGTCGAGAGTCTAAGGGAATAAAATTTAAAAATTAAAAACAAAAAGCAAAATAACATTCTTTTTTATTTCGATTCGTAATAAAATAACTTTTGTTCAATCATTTCGTAATATTTCATTTAGTATTTTATTTTTCATTTATGCTTTCACATCACTATTATTATTATTATTATTATTATTATTATTATTATTATTATAAAAATTTATGTAATCGCTAACAAGAAAATATGCAGACAATTACAATATCAAAGAGAAATTTGAATAGGTGATGATAAATTAAATACCATTTATAATCAAGATAATTTTCAAAAGTAATTATACAGAAAAATCGTATTAATAACAATACTCTTATGTGAGAAGTATAGATAATTCTATCTTCCCACGTCCTTGGTTATGTTGGTATCGCTTAATTTAATGTTTTTTTTTTTTTTTTACCAATCCCCAATAGAAAAAGAATTATTTTTACATTATTAACAATAGCAAAAATTCCCATTACATTTTTTATCATTAGAATTTTGTTAATCGAATCTTGTTCGAATGTATATATATTATTTACATTTGCCCTGTAAAATGAGTGGGAGAGAAGAAAGAAAACACAAAATTATAACTTTTTACAAATATTTATAATAATATTGTTGTCAATTTGATTTCAATCACAATCAACATATTTAAATATATAAATCAAAAATATTATAATTTCGTTCGAATTCAATAATCGATTGTTGAAAATCGTTAGGGATGAAAAATCGATCGATCATGATCACGTGACCAGATATACAGGAGGTAGAATAAAAATGCATCATTCAATGATATTAATATTTATTAATTCTAAGAATAAAGAAACGTTGTCATCGTAGAAACTTAAAATACAGCTAATAAACTTACGAAACATAGTCTGTAGAAATGAAGGATCTGCGCTTATGTATGAGATCGGAATCGGAAACGGAATCCGAGGTTACGCGTCCGAGATTCCGCGGGATATATAGGGTGAAGACGAACGATCTATGACGTCAGAGATAAACGCGAAGAAACTTGAAATGGTCTCGTCGTATTCTGGATCTCTCCAGTTCTTTTTTCTTTTTTTTGTTTTTTTTTTTTGGAAAGAACACCTCCCTTTTTTTCTTTTTTATTTTACACACGGGAAGATAAGACAAAAATTTGTCATCTTTTTTACATTACCCTAAAAATAAATAAACGCGTTAGCTCGTACATAAGTACGCCATTTTGTTTTTTCTTTTTTATTATACGATAGATACATTCGGAGAGATAAATAAAGAAGCAAATAAATAACGATAAAAGTAGGTAACATTTTTGTTTTCATCCATTCGACATAATATATATATATATATATAAATTTGTATATATATATACATTCAATTACTAGCTCAATACAAAGAAACATTTATAGTAGGTGGATACTCTGAAATAAGAGAGTATAGTGAATAGGGGGGGGGGAATACTATTCATCCCTTGGGTATTTCTTTCCTTGGCAAGAATGAAGGAAGAAAAATGAATGTAAAGTATAATACGTGAATGTATTGAGGTACGAGGGGAGTCTGAGTTCTCGCGGGCTGCTTCACAATCATCTTGAGGCAAGGTTTGTAGAGAGAGGGAGAGAGAGAGAGAGAGTAGGATGAGGGAGAAAGTCGATTGGTCCTAGTTGGAATTGGCGCGTGCGAGGAAAGTAAGAAGGAGAGGGAAAAAGAGTGAGAAAGGAGAATGGGGGGGTGTGGTGTGTGGTGAGCGGAAGGGGGTCGAAGAAAGGCCAAGCGTGGTGCACAGTGGTATAATACACCACACGTATATCGAATGAAGGAGAGAGGAAAAATCAGTGTAGGTAGGAGCATCCCCTCCACCAGGATATTTCGCACTCGTCGTGCACCACACTGAGATGACAGTCAGTGAACGTACAACGTCGTGGGTGGGTGGATGTATGTAAGCACGGTGTGAGTGACAGACTCGTGTGGTGATATGGTGGTGGTGGTGGTGGTGGTCGGTGGTGGTAATAATAGTGGTGGTGGTTGTTGGTCGTATATATTATGTATATAGTATATCGTATGCCATCGTCGTCTCTTAGGAAATAGTTCATGTTTTCTTTTTTTTCTTTCTCATTCGTTATCGAGAAAGAGGGACGAATAATCCGTTCGACGGTGGGATTCTTTCATTTCGGTTAGATTCGGTCAATTCGTTGTGTCGTGTGCGAGGATAGACATTTTTTTTGGGAGGAGGAGGAGGAGGAGGAGGAGGAGGAGATTGCTACTGTTACTGTTACTTGCTGTTGCTATTGCTGTTGCTACTTTGGTTATATTTCGAGCGGAGAAACGCGAAGAGGAATATTCATTCGTGCGTGCTCGGAATTCGTTTCCTTTGGCCGGCCCGCAGGCGGTTGGCCTACGTGTGAGAGAGTTTCTGACGATATCGAGGATAAAAAAGAGATAAGAAAGGAAAAGAAAAAAGAAAACGAAGAGAGAAAGAAAGAAAGAAAGAAGACAAGAGAAGGGTTGTCCAGGATTATAAGTTTTTTTTTTTTTAGTGTTCTATAGAGATGCATTTACATTTTTCATACGGAACTACAATCGTCCTGGCGATGATGTTGTTCTGTCGTATCACTCACGCTCAGGACGAAATCATCCTTCAAAGTCTAACTACTATGGAGACTTGTAACGTCACCTCGGATGGGCGAGGATTTATATGTCGTGGACCAAATTTTGTATCAGCTTTAAAGAGCCGGTCTTTCGAAAGCATCGTTCTACGATCACCGGCTAATATTACTAAACTGCAAGTATTCCAAATAGAGAGATAGATAGATCTATTTTCTTTTTTTAAATCTATCAGATTGAAAGAGGATAGTAGTCGCGCGTTTTAACTGTTACATCCTGTCCTGTCATTTTTATTACTGTAGTGTAATAGTAGTAGTAGTAGTCGCCCTTCGAAGCGCGCCTTCTCGAAGTATGCTCGAATTTTTTTTTTCTTTTCTCTCTCTCTCTCTCTCTTTCTCTTTCTCTCTCTTGCTTTCTCTTGCTCTTTTTTTTTCTTTTTATTTTCTGGCTTTTTTCTCGAACGACGCGAATACATGACGCCGAGAGGAATGCGCGATCTTTCATGTAATTCTCATTTTTTAAGTTCTATGTCCTCCTGCAGTTCTCTAGGCGTGTCTAAATAATCCATATTTTCTTTTCATTCAAATTTGTTTATTATTTATGTTATTTTATTTTATTTGTTTTGTTTTTTTCTTCTTTCTATTTCCTTTGATATCACGTTTAAATAATTATCGATAATCGATGATGTTTCTAACCTTCGAAAAATATCGAATCGTTCGAAAAACGTTTTAACCACGTTCGAGAACAATTTCAAATATTGCGCGCTTCGATACTCACGTAGTAAATAGAACAACATTAATGTAAATCAAATGAAACTTTATTTATGCAATAATTATTCATCTTTAAATCGTATTATAAATTTTGTCTTTGTTTAAAGAGAAAATATATTTACTTTTCTTACTTTCATTTTGATATTTCAATTTAATTCATTAATTATTCTTCGTTTTAAAACGCGTTGTTGCGTTGTAAAATCATGTGAGAATTTGTATTCTCAAATTATTATTCGTAATGTTTCTTTTCGTCTTTATTTTCTTTTATGATCGAGCTAATTTTAAAAGTTTCTCTGAAAGATATCTACAAGTTATGACTGTCGAAACTTCAATTTTTATATACAAGTCAGCATTCGAAGGAGTGTCGAAATTATTATTCCTTTAAGTTGCTCGCGGTGTACGAATTATGGAACTGAAAGAAAGTATGCTTGGAATGAAAGAACGTTTCTGCTTGTAGACGTCTATACGATTTTCACGATGAATGATGAAAAGGGAATGAAAAAAAAAAAAGGATCGGTTTATTCCAAATTCATTTTCCAATAATAAAATTAGTATATCAAAGCAATGTTCCAATTTTCCATCCGTGATTATCGAAAATCTCTATTTCAACACGTAATCCTAATTAGGTCAAGTTATATAGAAAAGTTACCAATTACCTATAATATAAAAATGAATATAAATTTTGTTCATTAATTTTAGGTTATTTATCAATGAAAAAATACATTCTTTTATTTCTATTATGTATTTGATTATATTATATTGTTTGTGTGTATGTGTCGTTGAAAATAATATTAAATATCTTATTTAATATTGAAGAGTACAATTAATATTATTTATTATTTCTTTTAGTTTGTAATTTTATATTTTTAATAATTATACGATTACAAGAGTTTTTTCTCTACAGTTATTTACATTTGTTGCGAAATAAAGATCATAAAATTATGGAATTGGTTAAACTAGTTGTTTGCCATATTTAGGATTGTTAGATGTCCGTTATGCTTGGCACAATTTTATATCAGATTACGCGAATAAGACGTTGTTTGTGTCTAAGATCTAACGTCAATAAATATACGGACTTATCGATTACTGTAAAAATTGTCGCATATAAAGTTTGTATGTTTTTTTTTTTTTTATGTATCGTTTCTAACGTGTTTGTTTCATTTTCAAAAATAAAAAACAATATTTGAATTACTTAAAAGAGTATACGGGAAAGAAAATATCGATTTGTTTTTTTGTTTAAAAGTTCGAGAAAAACGAGCAAACGAAGAAAATGATTCATGCGAGACCGATGTCGGTCGATCGGTGAGAAATATTTCAGCGCGAGGTCACGGCCGTACTTGACGAATGTGTCGTGACACTTCTTCTTCTTCTTCTTCTTCTTCTTCTTCAACGTAACCAACCTTATACCTATTCACGTTTCTTTCATTCTCCGCAAACTAATTAATTCCAATGATGCTACAATCTTAATGATTCCTTTCTCTTTTACTTTTTTTTCTCAAAATAATTGTCTTTTTTAATTGTTTGACAAGATGGAAACAAAGAAAGAAAGAAAGAAAGAAAGGAAGAAAATAAATTCAAGATTATACTTGACTCGCGTAGTACGTAGACACAAATTCAAATTAATAATACGGTTTGAATTTTATTTATTTTATAAAATATTGTCCTTTTTTAGTTTGACGAAAAAAATAGAGAGAGAGAGAGAGAGAGAGATAAAATAAATTTAAGACTATACTTGATTCGCGTAGTACGTAGACAAAAATTCAAATTAATAATACGATTTGAATTTTATTTATTTTCACAAATATTTAAATAAGTGTATAAAAAGATAATATGATATATATATATAAAGAATCGTATTTATATATAAATATTATATATAACCTTATATATTACGTAGAGTTTACTTTATTATGTTATTTTTGTTTCTCTTCTTTTTTTTATTTTTCAAAGTTATCTTTTAAGCACAGGCGACAATTCTGCGAGCATTTCTGCAAATTTAGATTCCAGCGATATAACGGGCTCTAACAGGAAGGTTGTTCGGCTTAGAATTATTTATATCGTTCTGATATTCGTATAACTTTTTGATCATAGAACTATAGATACGTTTTATAATTTTGATTATATTGTATAAATATTTGAAGATAATAGTATTTTTAATAATAGTATTTGTCCTCAATGGACTCCTAAACTACCGAATCGATTTGAATAAAATTTTGCACACTGTGTGCAGTTTCATTCAACTTGAAAGATAGGGGATAGTTTATTATATTATATATTAAATATAATATATTTATATAAAAATATATATTGTTAATTTATTTTCAGTGACTTGACGAACAACAACATAACACGTGTCTCAGCGAATGTTTTTCATCTACTATCTAATCTCGAATTTTTGTGAGTATATATACACGCATATATACTCTTAATTAATAATAATATTTTCATTGATAAATATTTCATTCATTTATTTGATATGTCATTATTACGAACTAATGATTAATCGTTAAAATTTTTCAAGATCGTTACGACGTAATCGTCTATATACAATCCACGAAGATGCATTTGACAATTTAACGAATCTTCGAGTATTGTAAGTATTTCAATTTTATCGATTTTTTCTTTTCTTATTTTATTTATTTATTTTTTTTTGTCAATTAATATAACCGAATTATATTTGTTTTGTTTTTTGTTTTGTTTTCAGGGAGCTCGATGATAATTATTTAACAGAAATTCCTATCGCCCTTATGAAACTCGATGCTCTCGAAGATTTGTAAGTTCCTTTTGGAAAATTCGTATACGCTCTTAATATAATCGTGTCGTACCTACTTACATAATCAAAAATAGTTTTTATCCTAATTTCTCAGATCCATTTCCAACAACAAGGTACAAATACTCGACGGTTATATATTTCAAAGTATGGATAATTTAATATCACTCGATTTACGTGGAAATCCGATTAAACAAATAAACGATAATACATTTCAAAATCTTCATAAACTTCGTAAGTTGTAAGTACATGTATTTTATTCGCGAAATCAAAATGATTTTATTTTCATTTTACTTCGTCATATATATATATATATATAAGAAAGATTAACCAAATGTGATTTTTAATAAAATACGATTGAACGTTAATTTACATTATTGAAATATAATGAAACAAACAAACAAACAAACAAACAAAAAACAATAAAAATGTGTTTATAGGATATTGTCAGACGTAAAAGAAATGAGAATTTTTCCTAATCTCAACGGAACGAGTTCTTTAGAGGTTTTGAAATTAGATCGGGCAAGGCTTAAAGCGATTCCACCTGATCTTTGCATTCAATGTCCAAAATTGAAAAGTTTGTAAGTTTTATCAACAACACACACACACACAGCATTCATTTAATTATTTAATAATGTTCAATTATTTCTTAAGGAAGATATTTTCAATTACTTTTCGCATAAATCCATCTGTGCTTGTATCGAAAATGAAATTGATTACTCTTACTAGACGGCTTGCGAAATGTAGGTCTCTCTCTGTTCATCTTATTGCACAATGACATTAGAAGAAACTAGAGCCCACACATCAACATGTAATGTATTTTCATTTCAGCGATGTGAAATCGAATTATTTGACAAAAATCCCAAATTTAAGAAATTGCCATGACCTTCGCGTCTTGTAAGTACGTGAGTTATATTGCGTTTCAAATTATTATTATTGTTATTATATTAAATCATTCATTTATTATTCATATTTTACATGATTAATTTGTCTTTCAATCTTGTTTTAGAGATTTGGCAAACAATGCGATCTCCTCGTTATCCAATGCACCATTTAAAACATTGAACATGTTACATGATCTTCTATTAGCGAATAATAATTTAAAAACAATTTCGAGAGATGCATTTTCTGGATTATCGAAACTTCAAGTTTTGTAAGTTGCTAAGTTCTTTCTTTTCAATATTATTTATCAATTCGTGAATATAAAATATAAATATTGACAACAAATACTGTTGACACGTTTCATGTATAGTTATCTTTTAGGGATTTGGAAAGTAATTACATAGATTACATTGATCCAGGTGCGTTTACAGAGACAGAACATTTGGAGGATTTGTAAGTGTGCCGATAAATCTTGAAATACAATTTTAAAAACGTTTCTTAACATTATTGATTATTTTTCTTTGATTTTTTTTTTCAGAAATCTTGGAAACAATGTATTCCCAACTTTACCAGTTAACGGACTCTCAGGATTGTTACATCTGAAAACTTTTAACAATCCAGCTTTAAGACAATTCCCATCACCGGATAAATTTCCACGAGTACAAACAATGGTACTTTCCTACGCTTATCATTGCTGTTCGTTTCTATCGATCGAGATAGAAGACACCGTAACACAGTCACCATTACGCGAATCTATTTTATTTCCTACGGATAACGAATTCGACATGACTTTATGGAACACCAGTTTTGGGGATGTTTGGCCTCATCTAAGTAAGTCATTTGTATGTTTCTTTTTGTTTTTTATTTTATTTTTCATTTAAAATGTGAATGAAACGAGAATACGTTATCGAGAATACGTGTGTGTGTATATATATATATGTGTGTACATTTATGCACATTATTTCAATACGCTTACACAAAATCATTTGTACGCCTGAATTGTCATAAATCTAATAGAAATAAGATGAGAGTTTATCACAATTTATAATTCACAGCCAACTGAATTACTAAGGTTTGCATCTTGCATGATATAAAATAAAATGTGTTAAAAGGTAAGCCGCTTAGTAATAAATAATTCATCAGAAATGTTAAACTAATACATCAAACTAATGTAAAATTCATTGATTAATACAACTAACATTTTCGATCAATTTCACAGTTCTTGTTACACTTTTGTATAAAACAAGAAATACAAATACTCTAATTGAAGAAGTCTTGCATGCGTTCAATTGGTAACATAACAGTCAAATCAGTATCATAGCAATAATAATTTTTAGATAATTTGAGCGATAAATTTGGATCGCAACTAAACGAACTTTGGGATAACTTTGGTCCAGATTTTACATATTCCGGCAACGTACCTCCCTACAGCGAGGACTACATTGAGGAACAAATTGGACAGAATGCAGCATCGGGACAACAAACAGTGCCTTCTCATGTACAATGTTTACCACAACCTGGTTAGTAAATTTATTACTTTTGCATCATCGTGATATATACGACTTTAATTTTTAATGAATATTTTTAGGTCCTTTTTTGCCGTGTCAAGATTTGTTCGATTGGTGGACGTTACGATGCGGAGTTTGGATAGTTTTTCTACTTGCCATGCTTGGAAATGGAACTGTTGTATTCGTATTGATATTTTCCCGAAGTAAAATGGATGTACCTCGATTTTTAGTATGCAACTTAGCTGCAGCTGATTTTTTTATGGGTGTTTATCTAGGTAAGATAATAAAATAATAAAAGAATCAAAATATTTCCTATAAACTTTATATATAAAAATTTAATTAAAAAGAAAAAAAATAATAAATAAATAACATGTTATAGGTTTATTGGCGGTGCTTGATGCGTCTACATTAGGAGAATTCAAAATGTATGCAATACCTTGGCAAATGTCGGCAGGATGTCAATTAGCAGGATTTCTTGGTGTCCTAAGTTCCGAATTGAGCGTCTATACTTTAGCTGTGATCACATTAGAAAGGAATTATGCAATAACCCATGCAATGCATCTTAATAAAAGACTTTCATTAAAGCATGCCGTTTATATCATGACGATCGGTTGGGGATTTGCCACATCTATGGCTAGTCTACCGCTCTTTGGTATTTCCGATTACAGGAAGTTTGCAATATGTTTACCATTTGAGACTAGTGGCACTGCAGCCTTAGTGTACGTAGTCTTTCTAATGCTCATCAATGGAGTAGCATTTTTAATTTTAATGGGCTGTTATCTGAAAATGTACTGTGCGATACGCGGCTCGCAAGCATGGAATTCAAACGATTCTCGTATCGCTAAACGTATGGCACTACTTGTGTTCACGGACTTTTTGTGTTGGTCACCAATAGCATTTTTCTCGCTTACTGCAGCTTTCGGGCTACAATTAGTGTCCTTAGAGCAAGCTAAGGTATTCGCTGTTTTCGTCTTACCACTGAATTCCTGTTGCAATCCATTTCTATATGCTATTTTAACGAAACAATTCAAAAAGGATTGCATTTTAATATGCAAAGCAATAGAAGAGTCCCGCGTTACAAGAGGAATCGGCAGATGTCGGCATAGTTCGAATTTCAGTAATCGCCAAACCCCAGCTAATACGAATAGTCTGGTGGACAGATCTTCTAAGGAACATCAAGCACCATGCGTCTGCACTTCGAAACTATTGGAAACGAGCCAGTGCCCCAGTTATCGATGGTGGGGAACTAGATTTCTCTGGCCTTGCGCGGCTGATCAAAGACAACGTTATACACGTAACGATCACTACGCTTACCAAATCGCTGAAATACAACAGAAACAGCATAAACGTGCTTCATCGGTTTCCTCTAGCGAGAACTTCTCTTCATCTCGTTCGGACTCCTGGAGACAAACTCATCATTGTGGTATACCGTTGAGATTATTGGATCCCAAACGAAGAACATCATCTTGGTTGGTAACTAGGAAACCATCTCAAGATTCCAACCTTAGTTCATCCCGTAATGACTCCTCGGGTTCAGCAGCTACCGCCAGCACCAGTACGTGGCGTATGTCAAGATCAACAGCCTCCTTAGAGATCAGTGCACGCAACACTCCAAGACCTATCAGGCCTAAGCCAAGATTGACGCGACAACTTGCGATTCAAGAACCCGAACCACCAGCTTCACCGTCTAGATTAGCAGTACGTTTGTTGGCTACTATACCTTCGGCTGCTGAAATGAGCGAACAGCAAGACGAAGAAAGTACTGTACCTAAATAGATAACATAATTATTATTAAATAAGGAACGATGCGAGACACGTTTCAGTATTAAGAATAAATAACGAGATACCTGCCATGTTTTTTATCCGAATTCACAAAATAGCGTTTAGCATATAATATGCGTTTTCGATTTTTTATAGGAGTCGACGTTATCGCTTAGATTATTTACAAATATTTAGGGATAAGATCAAGATTTCATATTATGCTTGCATATATGAAGAGAGAGAGAGAGAGAGAGAGAGAGAAAGGAAGGGAGGGAGGAAGGGTGGGAGGGAGAGAACAAGAAATACGATTTTATTGAAATTATTATCTTCGTCCTATCCCCAAATATTAATATAAACAAACGTTGGTATATTATTACTTAAATAATATAGACCTTATCGAATAATTTTAACGATGGCTAGAATTCAGTCAAATACCGTATAATATTCTAACGGAGTAGACTGTAATACCAATATAGTTCCACCGCTCAATTCGAGCATTTGTTATATATATAAAATATTTGTTATATAAATGATTTAAAGTGTTAAAAAACAAAAACAAAACAAAAATACGAATTTATATCTATGATAATTCATGTTGTTAGTATTTTCATATTACAAGACTGATAGCAGTTTATTTACTACATAATATCAAGAGAAGCATTCCAACATGCGCGAGCGCTAATAATAATAATAATATTAATAATATTAATAATAATAATAATGATAATAATAATAATAATAATGCAATCTGGGACATAACACAATGATTTTTATCAGCTTGCAAATAATGTATTTTTTTTTTTTTCAATCATATTTTAACAAAGCATTTAACTTTGTTTTTCCTCTTATTTTTTTTTCCAAATAATTTCTCAGAGATATTAGAATATTAATAATGATTAATATTTTATTGATATTATTTAATATCCCAGATTGTGTGCATTGTTTTTTTTTTTTTTTTAAATGAAACACAAACCCTTTTCTCTTAGGATCCATGACAAAGACATAAATGTTAATATCATAATCAATAAAAATGTATGTTCTGTTGCTTCTTTTAGATACGATGCATTAAAACAACAACAACAACAACAAAAGAAAAAACCATATTATGTATAAATATATTTATAGTATTTATCGCGATATAAAAATGAATTGATAAAAAGAAAAAAAACAAAAAATAATAATAATTAAGACACATTATAATATAAACAATATTATTATACGTTCATATTGTCGTGAATGTATTTTTTCAATCGATTACAACGATAAAAGTCATGTGTACGGGATGTTGCTGTTTATGCACAAGAAAAAAGTCGAGAGAGAATAATAATATATAAGTAAATGAATGTTGTATATATGTAATATCGTTCATCTGTCTTCTTCTTCTTCTTCTTCTTCTTCTTCTTCTTCTTCTTATGCGCATTCGTCAATTAATTTTCTTTCAGTATTAAAATGCTTGAAATGAAAGATGAATGAATCATTGATGGTATAATGATTTAAAAGAAGAAATAACGAAATGTTATTAAACTTTGTATTGCAGCCAAAGTTACGATAAAAAGGAATCACATTATTTAACGATCAACCGATTATTTATTGCAATGTAATAAAAAGTGAATTAAATATTTCTATTTAATAAAAAAAAAAAAAAAAAAAAAACAAAAAAATTATCTCTCTAATTTTTACGTACAAAGAGAGAGAGAGAGAGAGAGAGTTAACCCTTTGGGTACATTTGACGAGTGAGACAAGTCATCTGCTGCTTACTCTTGGGTATTTTGTTTAATTTATTATATTTATTAATATTTTGTAATTAAAATGTTGTTGTTGCCAAAAAAAAATATATATATATATATATATATTTATATCATCAGTATAAATATATTTCAAATAAAATGTATTACTTTGACATATTAATCCATATATAATTACAATAACAAATTAAATTTGTTTGTGTATACATAAAAATTTGCAAATAATTCAATACTCAAGGGGTTAATAATTTAAGAAATTAATATTCGTCGTCATATTTATATATATATAAGAAAATGTTTGAAATCGTAACAGTAAATTTTGAAAATGAATTTATTCTAGTCACATATTTACTAGACACCGTTGTATCAAAAATAAAAGAAACTTTCACTTTCCCCCTTTTTCTTTTTCTATTTGTTTTTTTTTCTTTTCTTTTTTCTTTCTCTTTCTTTCGTTTTTATTTCATTATAATTCAAGAATAGTAATAACAATGACCAAATTTCATCCTGCACATGACAACGTTTAAATAATTCTCATTTAAACGAAAGCAAACGTACGTGTTTACAATACGTTTGAAGGCTGCCATAACTATTTTTAGGAATAATAATAATAATAATAATAATAATGAATTAATTCTTTAATAAACACGTGTTTGATTAAATTAATATTATAACGAAGAAAAATGGGTGATAAGAAGAACAAAATGTCGTATTGTAAACAATATTCTAAGGATAAACAATTTACATTTATAAGGGTGCCAATAAATTTATCTTCTACATTTAAGATGTAGACAAATATAAATGAAAAATAAACTATCATAAAATTTCATTAAAAAAAGAAGAAAAGAAAACAACAAAAATCAATCGATCCCTTCTCCATTTATCCCTTTTGAATAATCAAAAAAAAAACCAAAATTTGTCTCAAAATTTTATTCAAAATTGTATAAACCAACTTTAACTTTATTTTCTTAATTCATTTGTCTTCATTTTAAATAATTACGATATAAATATTATTTCCAAAAATCGTTCAATTATATAATTATTATTATACAATATACAGATAAAATGTTTATAATATTGGAAAAATATGTTTAACACTTTTGCTTACCACCCTTCCTTCCTGGAGCAACACGCTTACCACACCCGGGTCTTTTGGACCCAGACGAGAAAACTCGTTATAAAAAACAAACTATTGCATAGATTTATTTCAACATTTTTTTCAGACTTCTTTAATACTTACTTAAAATGACTATAATAGATTTTATAGGTTTAAATTAAATTTAAATATATTTAAAAAAATTATCAAACTTGAACAATTGAGAAAAATGATTGAAGTTTGCAAAAAAAGGTGTCTGGGTCTTTTGTATCAAGTGTGGTAAACAAAGGTTAAATTTGAATTAACAAGTATAAGGGGATGATCAATCACATATTTTTCGTTAGATTTTATTCATGAATTTTGATTTATTTCATGAGATTTTTAACATTTTTATCCGGATTGTCTAACATATATTGGAATGTCAGAAGTATATAAATCTATATGACGGAACAATGCTTGGTACCTGATCTTGAAAAATGTTAGGTTTCTTAATCTGAGCTACGTGCATTGTATATATTCCTTGTATAGGGTGTGACAATGTATGGGGGTATATAATCTGTTTTAAGCCGATGAACTGATGGCGTCTGAGGTCAGCCGCCTTATATGATGGCTACTGTAACTACTGAAATTATTGTCACGTTAGATTTTGGTCCATCAAAATAGATTCCTAGTATGATTAATCCATTCAATTGCTATGTACTATTGTCGAGTATTTTTATTCAAGTGTTGTAAATCTATTATTTTTTTTATTATTATTATACAATTCGTGATATTTCAAGTTTTGCACGTTCGAATTATATTTCAAAATATTAATTAATGTTTAATAAATTCAGGTAAGATTTTTAATGTTAAAATTACAGAAAGAACAGAAAGATTAATTAAAAGAACAGAAGATTTTGTTGAGAATGTAAATAGACTCGTATTAGAAAAAATACATATTAATGTGTTAGAGAGCATTTATTCATAAAACTTTTTTTCTTTATATGAATATAATATCGTTTTTTGGAGCTTTGTTATTAACAATATAAAAATGTCATTTGTGCTTAATGAAAACTTCAAAATTAAATTTACATCACTTGTAAAAAAAAATGAAAGAAATAATTTGTTGGTAACCATGATAAATCATATTTAAAAAAAAAAAAAGACACCGATGAAATACAAAAATTTGTCATTTTTCTAATTAATCAACGATCATTAATTGTAATATTTCAAAATAACGTAGATAAATGAACAAATACGTGGACAAAAAAATGGATTATATTTGTCAACAGCTGTTGCTATTATTTTCCAACGTACAATCCATTAGAAATGCATTTTACGAAGTACTTCTTCGTTCAAGGTCTCATTTTGTGGATTATCTCGAACTTTTTCCATCTCAAAAAGACAAGTTGGGAAAAAAAAATATCAAATAAAGTCTCCGACATCTCGTATTTTTTTTATTTTTATTTTTTTTTTTCATTTTTTCTCTTTTCTTTTCTTTTTTAAAATATGAAAAATGTACTCTCGATATGTTCCCATCGTCTTTGGTTTAAAAAAATCATGATTTAATTTATGTTGTTGTTGTTGTTGTTTATTCATGCACTGTTGACCTAAATAAAAATACTGGAAAGTGTATTTAACGAGGTAAATGTTTTATCAAGAATACAATCATAAAAAAGAGAAATAAAGAAAGAAAGATAAAGAGAGAGAGAGAGAGAGAGAGAGAGAAAAGGGGGTAAGCTTAGTAGAGTACCTGTTACTTCAGCAAGGACAATCCTACCTGTTGCACATCATTCGGGATTCATGAAAGAGCCGGTAAGTGCTTTTCTGTATGGTTTCGCGTACATAAACGTGTCAGAGTTTGAATGAAGTGGAAAACATAAAGAAAGGATAGGGATGACACAGTCTCCTTGTCATTTCTCCTTGGCCCGGGTGGATATCCATGTTAGATACCCCCGATGATTATTATTTGCCAAGAGTCATAAATAATAAAGGATATTACGTAGGTTGGTAGTCAGCGGTATAATTGAATCAAAATAATGTAGAGGTATCGTGTTGTACGCGTGGCCAATCATAAGTCAGGTGAACCTATCTCCTATCCAGCGCAGCAGGGTGGTTTGGTGGCTGCGCCGAGGGTACATCCCTATATAAAGAGTGTCATCCCTACACCAGGACGCTCATTCCAACAACAACCACCAACAGCTTACAACACAACATCCTGAAGGAGATAGGCTTATACTTTTAACATCCCTTATCAAGACTTCAGTTTTAATCTGCAATATGGTAAGTCCATTGTCTTCATTTATTTTAGATTTTTTGTTCATTTTAAATATTTGTTGCATTCCTTTGTACCCTTTATCATACTTTTATTTTTATTTTTTTAATCTGTTTTTTTTTATTATTATTTATGGTGTAACGGGGTATAAGAAGTTATTTATAAGTATTGTAATATATTTGTTAGATATTTATTTATACTTTTTATCATTTTTTTTTATATTTAATAATTATATTTTATTAAACACGAGATACTTTAGATTAATATGTGTGTGTATATATATAGACTAATTTATAGACAGTTTAGATCCGATTTCATGTCATTAAATATATGAACATGGGGGTGCGCGCATACATGTCTCCGAGTAATTAATAATAGAAATTATACGTAACAAGATACGTTTACCTTAGTTTATTGCTGAGCTTAAATATCATTTAATATATAGTATTCTCGAGTTGTGCTTATTATTTAGCTTCATGTCAGACAATTTTCGTCATAACAAATTTCTGTCATTTAATATAATACCTGATGGTTGATTATATCGATATTGTTAATAATTTTCAAACCTATGATACAAAGTTATCTTATAAATTATGTTAATTGATAATATTCTTGTATATATAGATATATGCACATTAAGTTAAATTAGAGAGACGGTATTGTTTTATTCACAAATAAGTTTAGATTGAATTATCTAAGTAGGTCCCAAGAGATCGCAACGATAAAGAAGAGAATACGTACGCCTACGTACCTTTTTGTATTTTGTATTTTGCGATAAGTGAAAAAGAAAAGTAAACAACAAAAAGTAGAAGAAAAAAGTTCTTTTAAGTGTAATAATTTTTGTTTAAAAATAATACAAATTCGTAAGAACGTTAAGAGATTATCAAAGTTTCGCAAACACGTACAATAAATAAACTTTATCGTTTGTTGTTGATTTTCTTTTTTTTTTTGGTTTGTTCTTTTCTTTTCTTTTCTTTTCTTTTTTACAAACAAATGTAAAGTTTCAAACGGGAGTTTATAATATAAAAACAACAATGAACCAACAAAGTTCAAAGTTTACAAGTAAAACTTGTAATATATTTTTATTACAGAGATCTCTTTTATCGACGTACATACTGATTTGTATATGCTTCCAATGTATGGTATCTTCTTCAATTGTAACATCACTCGATGGTGACAAATTAAATGAATTTGAATACGTTTTAAAAAGACAAAGAGTCGACAATTCCGATGGACAGGATTCGAAGGAACGTCGAAGTAACATGGGTTCTTCATTCATAAGATTTGGCCGTAGTCAATCAGAAAATGGTGGTATGGACAGTGAAACGGAAGAAGTTAAAGTTGATAGACATCCACGATGGAAATCACCGGATATTACTATTCGATTTGGTCGATCGGATATAAAAAATATTCATCCTGGTCGAATCTACGAAGAATCGAACAATTTAAATATTGTCAGGTAATTGTACGACAAAATTTTATGCAAGAACTTGATCAAACTCTCAAATGATTTGAAATTGTGCAAATCTAGTTTGGTGATTTTATTTAAAAAAAAAAAAAAAAAAAACAAAAAATAAATTAAACTTTATTTCTATTGTTTTTTCTTCTTCTTCTTTTGTTATAATAAATAGAAAACAATGAATATTATTTTAAATTATCTTTAATTTATAATCTATAAAAATCAAAACAATAGTATTCGATAATTTTAATAGTCATTTAAAAGTTGTTCTATTGATATTGATAATTTTATGCAAAATCAAAATCATAAAATTACATAATTGTTACTACATTAAATTAATTAGTTCTTGTTTTAATAATTAATATATTTCAACATTACTTAGTCCCAGTATTTATATGATAAACATTTAATTAAAAGAATAAAACTAGTAAACTAGTGGAAATTCGATTAATCGCTATTAGATTATACGATTTAATTAATCGTTTGTTTTTCTTTTTTAAACATTTTATTTTATAATTTTGGAAATAATAATTATTACTTCTATTTAAATGATACAATTTCTAAACGAAATGTTTTCTTCTTTTTTTTTCTTTTTTTTAAACCAGGAACGAATTATACTCAATATGTTCGGATATGTTAATGGCTGCAACGAGTGGTAACAAGGACGAACGATCTTACATACCAAGGATACTACGTTTTTGTAATACAATAGGAGAACGAATAAATTGAAACATTTACTAACCACACACGCACATACACACACACATAGATACATACATAAATGCGGTACTATATATTCGACATATTACGCGACTTCTATGTAATTTTGCGGCAAAAAGAAAACACAAAAAAAACATTCGAAAAAATGTACGGCTAAAAACAAAAACAAAAACAAAAACAAAAAAAAAACTTATGATTTTTAATGCAAACAATTAAATCAATTGATAGAAACAAAAAATTGACATTTTATTATTTATTTTCTTTGTGAAATTTTCAATTGATTTGTATAAATGAATTATTTATTTGAAAAAAAAAGAACTAGCATCAGCGAATATGTTCATATTTGTAAAATACATCTTCGAATAGAAATTATTTTTGAAATATATTCGCTTTCGATATTTATTAAATAATAATAATAATAATAATAATAATAATTGAACATATGTTACAATAAAAAAATATTTAACGTAATTGTTGTATTAAATGTACCCGATATGTATTAAGAAAAAAAAAAAAAAAGAAAAAAAATGTATATTTCAATAGTTGCATATGTTCTCTCTTCTCTCAATAGATAGCGCTGCCTATGCGATGCATTTCTATAGTGCTCTAAATGCATGCAACATTTCGTCTTATTTAAAATTTAAAAATACATTTTTTATAATAAATTATAAATATTATTTACGTTAAAAATATATATATTTAAATATTATTATATTTAATAAAATAATAATTCTGTGTTTTCATTTTAATTAATAATTTAAGAGAAATATCATGAAAATGATCTCGACCAATCAGAATCTTCATGAAAATGATCTCGACCAATCGGAATCTTTTATATCAATTCCTTAAACCGAAATTTTGACGTTAGAGGTTATGTATGATTCTTTGGTAGTCTACGTTCATTTCGATCAATGGTTACAGCGTGGTATTTCATCTTCTTGGCATAATAAACAATCGTAGCAAGTGGCTAGAGAGAGAAATATATAGTGAATGGTTTTATTTAAATATTTTTTTTATTTCTCGTGCAATTAATGATATATTTTAATCAAAGTATATAAATAAAGAGTGAATTAATTTTAAATGTGTAATACGTGTAAATATATCTATATAGATATAAATAGGGTAGAAGATGAATCCATCGATTTTTTCTAATCCTTTTATCTTCTACTGCTGTAAAATAGCATTGAATATTTCTTCTTTTTTTTCTAATACATACCATTATTTATTAATATTCGTTAAACCAATGTGATTTTAAAATTTAGTTTAATTATTTAATTTAAAGAAAATTATTGACAATTATTTAAATGTGCACATGTAGAAATATGTTCGGTGATATATATATACACAGATATATATAAATGTATATTTTTTAAGTGTTATATAAAAATTATATTAAATAATGTATACGCACATACATATATACTCATATATATTATAAATATATATACATATATACATATATTTAACTGTATAACTTGAATTGATTAAATATACAAAATTGTAATATACAAGCTGTGAATTTAAAAATGGTCTTAAGTCGAAATGATAAAAGAAAAAGGAAGGAAGGTGATCTGGTTGATCTTATGGAGCCTGTTTCGGAATCACCGAAAAGGTAACATTTAATTAAATAGTTCTTTTTCTTTTTCTTTTTTTTCTAAATAAAACAAAATACAATTTGTTATTTAGAATTTGTACAATTGATCTCCCTCGAAAAAAAAAGAGGATATATAAGATTTGTTATTTTAATCCATTGTCAGTTTAGTTTACATATATTATATAGAGTATTGCAAATGTAATGTGAAATACATTTTGCATTGGCATTTATAATTAAACAGGTAGCAGAAATGAAGATTCCAGTTAAAAAAAGTGTGTCTATCTTTAAAATTAAAACTCATCGTACATTTCTATTTGATCTACATCATTGGCTGGCAAGTGTTTCCAAAATATTTAAACATTGTTTACGTATCACTGCTATCCACATGCATGTAGTTTCATATTTTAATAAATAATACATCTTTTAAAGTATTAGGATTATATATATATATATATATATATATATATATATATATATATATATATATATATGCAATATGCATATTTTACAATATAATATAAAAGAAAAATCATAAATTTTAATGTATCATTGTAATTCAAACATCTTTTTTACAGTCATCTCATTTCTAGTAAAAATGTTTTACTTTTTAATAGTTTATTGTAAGAAGCTTTATAATCTTTCATCAGAAATATCATAAATTGTAAAAAAAAAGAAAAACATAATATTTAATAATAATATTTGATTTTTTACAGAGCTAAGGTTCATGCACAAAGGAAATTTGCACAAGGTGCTACAACGGTTTTTAATTTACCACCGACACCTATAAAGGATAAAGAAAAAGCTAAACCTGCTGTAATAACTGAATTGATTACACATAAACGTCCTAATACAGAAGACTTTTTAACTTTTCTATGTTTTCGAGGTATTTTTAATAATATTTTATATATATATATATATTTATTCGATTAATTAATAATATTCTTCTTGATTATTATAAATTTTCTATATATATATAATATATATATATTCTATATATATATAATAAATATTCTATTTAGGAACATCACTTTTACCACCGAGTCTAAATTTCTTTAATATTGGAAGTAAAAAGGAAAAACAAACACCTAAAATTTCGTCCAATGGTGTAACAGGAAAGACCACTACATCTTCGACTACTCCAGTGACAGAACAAAAATCCGATTCATCTAATCCAAAAAATGTTAATAAAGTTAAAAATGTTGTGACAGAGAAGAAAGATGCTTCTAATGAAATGTCGAAAAATGTTAACAAATTTAAAACTACGGCGTGTACAGTTCAAGCGCTTAAGAAAAAATATCAAGAGCAACGTCTTGCCAAGCAGAGAATTAAAAGAAAATTTAAAAGTTCTTGTATCATACGTACAAGATCGTGTTCAGAAAGGCCAGTGTTAAAATCAGGAAGTACATTAACTTCCAAGAAATTTCTTACCAAATTTGATAGTAATAAAAGACACAGTTTAAGGAGTAGCACTTTGTTAAATAAATCTAAGAAGGAAACTCCTAGAACAAAACCTGTTTTAGTTAAACCAAAGAAAAAAATTCTCATTAAAGAAAGAAACAGCGATACATCTAATCAAGATTCGATGAATGATGAAGATGAATTATCTTTAGAAAAGTCAATTTCACAAATGAAACAACTACGTACAATGCACAAACCAGTACAGAAAAGTATATGCACCAGAAGTAAAACGGAAATGCGAAGAGTAACTCGATCACATAGTCAACGAACGTCTGCGAAGGATCCTTCACGTAGACCAACGAGAAAGACCAAAGAAGCAGCAGCCGTTTATATGGAAATTCTTGGAAGAA
This sequence comes from Polistes dominula, assembly GCF_049000335.1. Lineage (NCBI taxonomy): Eukaryota > Metazoa > Arthropoda > Insecta > Hymenoptera > Vespidae > Polistes > Polistes dominula. The sequence continues at coordinate 742,049 of NW_028301152.1, forward strand.
AATTAGTTAGTCCTGATTTGGATAACGATGATAATCTATCTGTCGACAGTTTTCCAGAGTTACCAAATGCTCGTAAAATAGCACAAACAGAAAATGAAATGAAAGCTAAGATCAAACAGTCGACGAATAAATCTGTAGGTAAAAATAAAGATACAAGATCAACTGCTGCATCTACTGGTATGACTAGACGTTCGGATAAGGATGTATCTAATAAAATGGCACTTAAAAGTAAAAGATTGGTTAAAGTTCAAAAATATTCTGAAACAGAAAGTGAGGAAGAATCAGAGAAGTCTGTTGAGACTAGTAATGCAAGACCTATTACCAGACAAAGTTTAGGTAAATTAAACAAACCTATAAGTCGTAGTCTTAGATCTTCTTCTAAAAATGTAGTCACGAAATTAGAATCTCAAAATAATACGAGTACTAATAAGATGAATAAAAATCAAAATTTAACTAAATCTAATAAAGATAAATTAGCATTGAAACGTAAACGTAATCAAAGTGCTAATAATAAAGAATTACCATCAGACAAGCAGGAGGATCAATCTAATAATCAAAAGGATACTAAGAAAAATAATAATAATAATGGAGATAATAATACTGATTCGGACGAAGAAACATTAGGAATGATTTTGAATAAATTAAGAAAGAAAAAGGTCTGTAATAACGATGAAAAATTAAATACTACTGTTGTTACGGAAAAAATAAAAGAAAGTAATGAATGTTGTACAAAGATGTGTGGTACTAAATTAGATTTATCTAAAATATCGGACGACGAGGAATCATTTCGTGGATTTACTAAGAAAGCGATTTCAACGGTATTAAATTCGTGTCATACACACGCAAACGCAAATCTTCTTGTACCCGAAGAAGAAGATGGAAATTCGTATACGCTTAAAATACAAAGTGTGTCGCGCGATGAAAATTCATTAACGATACAAAAACACAATGTTTCAAGAAACAGTAATTCATCGCCAATTACAACTATACAAGAGCAAGAAACAGCATCAGATTTACCAACTTCCGTTCAATTGCAAATACCAATGTTACAAAAGACGAAAGAAAGTCAATGTAATCATGAAAATATCGAATCTAAAAATATCGTCGATATACCTTTGTCAGCTTTGCACATGAGAAAAGAAAGAGTCAATATGTCTACCGAACAAATAGAGAAATGGTTAAATGAAAGTTCATTAGCCAAGGAAGAAAGTAAATTAGAAATGGAAAATATACCTAGTTTTAAATATAATGAGCCTATTATTAATACGGATAAATTAAAAATCGATGTTCCACATTTATCCATACCGACCAAAATTCAACATTTAGTAAGACCCGTTAATGTAACACTTTCCAAATTAGCCGATAAATCTAAAGATCATTTGTTAATTCAAGAAAAACATAATTCTACGTTCCCATTGGATCCACAAATTATAGATCTTAAATATCCAAATGTTCATAGTAGTAAGATTAAAATGGAGAATACTTGGAAAGATTTGATTAGAGAAGACAATCTGCATAAGGATTCATCCTTCGGCGTATATGGAAAAACATTTAAACCAGATCTATCTTTAATAGAATCTAATCTTAGTAATTCTCCGGAAAAGAAATCACAAGGTGAAAAAAAATCAATATTTCAAGGACGAAAAGGATTTTTACCTAAGATTAAGGAAAGAAAAGTTACAATTAATTCCAATGCATTTTCTCCTGAAAATGAGAGCAGCGTTTATGCATTTGAAAGTGATACTGAAGTACCTGTTAATACGCCATTCAGAAGAAAAATTCGTGATTGCACTAAATCTATGGACGTTGGAACAATATCGGAACAAAAAATGTATGAAACAACGGAAGAAAATACGAAAAACGTTCATCTTAATGTATTAAAAAATCAAGATGAGATTGTTAATCCTAATACAATTAGTATCAATACTTCTGTTGCTACTACTAACATTGTTAATACTATAACAAATAATACTGCCACGAGTAGTACTACAACTGCCACTGCCACAGCCACAGCCACAAGTACTATGATGGAACTTGAAAATAATGAAATAAAAACTTCTTCAGCAAATGCAGCAGCATCATTGGGCATAAACAAGCTCGAGTTGCCACAGAATTTTGCAAGTTTAACTAACGTACAAGTATTATCTTTAGATAAGTTGACTACATCTTGGAGTGATGTGAATTGTAGCACTTCGATAGCTGTTCAAGTCAACTTTGATGATTGCGTACAAAAGCAAGAACAAGAAGAAACAACAAACGTGACACAACAGAAAAGTATTGAGATATCTACACAAACTGACAATAGTAATTTGAACAGTGACAATGATGGTCAATTGTTTTACATTCCATTGCAAGCAGTTACAAGAGCAGGTCCCAATTTAATTCCAAGTCAACAATTGATACAAGGGGTTGCTGTTAAATTGGGTACCGAAGGACCAACTGGCCCAAATCAAAGAGTTCTTCTACGTGCAAAATTAGTTACCAAGCCACCATTGTCGATAGCTCGTTGTCCTCCTGTTGGAACAGTACAACCAACAACCCGAGTTACGCAAAATTCTTCAATTGAAAATTTGACTCAATCTACGTCATCGACTGGATCAAATACTGCATTAAACATTGTATCAAACATTGCATCAAATGCTGCTTCATATACTGCACCAAATACAACTAATTTAATAATGGCTCCAACTGCTGTAACCACCTCTGAAACCTTTTCTATACCTTCGCCAACAAAATCGCAAGATGTTGTTGTGTCAGGAACAAATAAACAAAATAATACAACAAAGTTAAACAATAATACAGATAAATTAGTAAAAGTACCGAAAAATCAAAGAGAAAGAAAATTATCCGTGGATTCAGTTAAAATAGGAAAGAGGTAAAATAATATATTAATTAATAACCATTTAATTTTAATTATTGTATATTACATGTTGTACATTTTTCAATGTGTTAATAATTGTGTAGGTCTCAAGCAAAATCACGACAAAAGGGATCTGATATTTCTTTGTTAAGTAGCAGTACACTTTCAAGTGAAAGAATGTCAAGTAGCGAAGCTTGTCTGGTAGAAGCACCAACATTTCATCCATCGGAAAAAGATTTTCAAGATCCTTTGGAATACATTGATAAAATTAGACCAACTGTTGAAAAATTTGGAATTTGTCGAGTTATTCCACCTCCTAATTTTAAGGTAATATCAATATTACCTAATGTATATGATTTATTATATAATTGTTATAACAAATGAAAGAAAAAAGGTGATGCTTTGTGAATAAATATCATAATTAATAATTCAAATATATTTTATCATTATTATAGCCAGAGTGTAAAGTATCCGATGATATGCGATTTACTGCCTATAATCAATACGTACATCGTATGCTACACAGATGGGGTCCTAATGTGAAAGAAATGATGGCTATTAAAAAATATTTAGCAACACAAAGTATAACTCTTACACGTCCACCATGGGTAAAAAAATATATATATATATATTGTTTAATTATTTACAATTATATATATTATTATTATTTATATATATATATATTTTTATAAATTCTTATGTATATATATATAAGAATGTAATTATATATTAATTATCCATATTTTTGTATTTGTATTATTTTAGATTGGTGGCATGGAAGTTGATTTGCCGCATTTGTATCAAACAGTTCAAAGTTTAGGTGGTTTGAAAGAAGTTATTGAAAAGAAAAAGTGGCAAAAGGTGGCAGATGGAATGAAAATACCGAAATCTGCACAAGATCGTGTCACTAAATTAGATGATATTTATTGTAAATATTTATTGCCATATGATACTTTGTCGCCAGGTATGATATGATGAGTGATACATTTTAAGTAATTTGATTTAATCGAGCTCTCTTTATGCTTAAATTATTATTTTTTGATAGAGGAACGTAGTAAATTATTTTCTGAAGTTGAAGCCGAATGGATAAAAAGAGAATATAAAACGTTACAAATGCAAGATACATCTACAACTGATAACGAAGATGACGAAGATGATGATACTTCAGATGAAATTGAAGAGTGTATTGTAAAAGTACGACCAAAGGGAAAAATTAGTATTGTTTTAATTATTTTTAAAATAGCTAAATTACAAAAGAATATATATATATATATATATATATATATATATATATATATATACGACAAATTTTACAATATTAAATAACAATATATTATTAATATTTTGTAATACAGAGATTATTGAATTTTTTAAATTTCTTTTATTTTAATACACTAATACTGTAAATATTTGTTAAGTAAAATTCTATTATTTATATTTCATATATTATTAATGTTTATAGTAACAATATATATAAAAATATAACGTTATGTTTATTATATTTTATTAATATATATTAAAGGGCAGGAATATGCCTTTGAATGCCTTCTACCGAATCGCACGAAATACACAACGCATGTGGTTTGGAGAAAATCAACGTTCTGGAAATGAATCCGAAGGTGCATCTGCGGATGAAGTTGAATCTGCATTTTGGAAACATGTAACAGAAAGAAAACGTCATATCTGCGTGCATGCGGCAAGCATTGATTCAAGCGGACGTGGTTTTGGTTTTTCTGTTGCCAAAAATAGTCCATTTGCTAGACATCCATGGAATTTAAAAGTTCTTACTAATAATGCTGGATCAGTATTAAGAGCTTTAGGACCGTTAATGGGTATGCAATGGAATTCATATATATATATATATATATATATATATATATATATATATATATATATATATATGTATACATTTCTATAAATAAAAAAAATATATATATATATATTATTTAATGTTGTAGGAGTAACTGTACCAACATTACACGTTGGTATGTTATTTACTGCTTGTTGTTGGTATCGTGATCCTCATGGTCTTCCGTGGATCGAATATCTCCATACAGGTGCTAAAAAAATTTGGTACGGTATACCGGACGAACATAATAATAATTTTAAAGAAGCTTTAACAAGAATGGTACCGCAATATTGTAAAAACAAAACTATATGGTTACCCTCTGACACTGCCATGGTACCACCAGAACTATTAGTTAGCAATGGTGTCTCTTTGTGTCAAACCGTTCAAGAACCTGGACAATTTATTATTGTATTTCCAAAAGCATTTACATCAAGTATATGTACAGGATATGTCGTATCAGAAAGCGTTTACTTTGCACAACCTTCTTGGCTAGAAACTGCAGAACAAGTATTCAAAGTGTGTATCAAAATATGTTTGTGTATTATTTTTTATATTACATTTGTAATATATATTTATATTTATGAAATTGATTTCAGGATATACAGGACAGTTGTGAACCTTCCATTTTTTCATTTGAAAGATTATTGTTTAATATTATTAATGATTCACGATCTAACATAGATATATTAAAACAGGTAAATTATTATAATCATTTTGATATCATTTTGACAGTCTGTACAAATAATATATTTTGTTATTTTTAATAATCTTGTTGTTATTTTCAGATTTTACCAAGCGTTATACAAATTCGTGAAAGGGAAATAGATCATCGTAAAAAATTAAAATCATTAGGACTAATCAATAGACAGCAATTACCTTTACCTGACAGTGGTAAACGTGGTAAAGGGAAAAAGGTGAAGGAAGATGATGGTGATTTTGAATGTGAAACTTGTCGAGCGAATTTATTTGTATCTTTGGTAAACAATTCGCAAGACGATAGTGTTTACTGTTTAACGCATGCATTGCAAGTGCTTGGAAAAAATAAATCAATTTTGAAAAACTGTACATTAATGTACACATATAGCGAGGTACATGTATATAAATGTCTTATTATTCATATTAATTCATATACTTTTTTTTTGATATTATGATTATATTTGAAATAACATTTCTCTTTTTAATATTTAGGATGAATTGGATGACTTGATTAATAAATTGAAGGATAAAATTGAAGCCAAATCTAAAAAAACTAATCAAATAAAACAAAGTAAATAAATAAAGTATTTAGTCAGTCCTGCTTATTTAATTATTGACAAGCATTGTAGTAGGTGATGATAATTAATTATCTTATCTTATCTTATCTGTTGAAATGATAATTAAATAAAATCTTATTGTTCAATAAAATTTAGAATAGTAGAAGACTATATAAAATATGTTATAAACAAAAATTATTTATGTCGAGGTACAGTTTAAGAAATAATCAGAAAGTGGTGATATACAACTGTAGTATCATTGTATTAGTTAACATTGAAGAATATTAAGATAATTTACATATTTCTTAACACACATTTTGTTTTTTAGAGTTTCATATATTTAATGCTTTAGACATAATAGGTCAATGTCTATGTACATTAATCTTCTGCTTCAATGTTTATAATGGCTATTAAAATCTGTTACCCCCCCATTGCAGGGTCCCTTTGTACTGTAAACTATAAATAAAGTACGTCCTTATTCCTACTGTATAAAAAAAAAATATTTATACTCTTATTTAATTAATAAGCCTCATTTTTTGTTGTTGTATTTCCTTCTATTTTAGATAAAATTTTAATTTTCATCATAGAAAAGAAAATTTAAAAAAATAAATAGTGCGGGATTAATAAATAATGAGGTTCTTCGAATGTGAATAAAAGATTTAAATATTAATATATACATTTGAACAATTTTGTTTGATTTTTTTATGCAAAAAATTTATTTATATAGATATTTTCAAACATAAAAATAGCGCATAAAATGTTTTCATTTCATACACTGTGTATATTAAAAATAACATTACAATAGATATATCTGTTATTATACAAATTGCTTCAATACCAATATATATATATATATATATTAGTATAAAAATATTTGGTTTATATTATAACAAACTTTGAAATATATTATTATAAAAAAATTAAAGTGTGAAATTTGTCAAAATAGTGCGAGTATTTATTTTTTGGACGAAATGCATTATTTGTAGTTGTCTCTTAGATTATTTTATTATTTTCATAGAATAATAGCTGCATTTAAAAATGTGCTCGCAATATAATCAACAAGTAGCTAATAACAAAAATAATATATTTTGACAAATTTCATCAAAATAGATTTGCAGTTTTTTTTCTTCTTTTTATTATAAATATATATATATATTTGATGAATAAACTTTCATCTTTAATATTTCTTCCAACTAAATCCCATACGAGAATACTTTCGATTGATAATATATAAGAATTGAATAGATAAGAAGACATTTTTGATTCATTTCTCTCTCTCTCTCTCTCTCTCTCTCTCCATTATCATCGTTTACACACTGTTAATTATTTTGTACCTTGGAAGAAAAGTTTAAATATTATTTACATTTTATCCTTCAAGACACTCTGGAAAATTCATTACACTTGTAATATAAATATGTAAGAGAAGCAGCAGAATAAAATCAATTAAATTTCGTATTAGATATAATATCATAATTATAAATAAAATTATATCGTAATGTTGAAATTCAATGTTAAAGATTCCAGATCAAAATATATATTCATCTTCTATAACGTCCGAGATAAGCTTTGCAATTTGGACAGGTATGATGTACATCCATACATTCATCAATGCAACATGGAATTAAACAGCAACCGAACCAACAACTGAAAATAATATTACAATATCATATATATGATTTATTTTATCTGACTTTTGTTAATTAATCGAATAATTTATTTAATATTCATACCCAAGTAAAGCTATTACAACACCGGAAATGTAAGCGATCATGCCAGGTTCTGTTTTCGTTGTAGACTCGATTTCAACTTGACAATGTGGACAAATAGTATGAGTTGGTCCTGGTCCCATAGGGACAATAGTAGTTACGATAGCTGGTCCTTGTGCATCTGCATTAATAAAGTTATTTTTGTATTATTATAGATTTATTTAAAAGTATATATATATATATATATAATAATATAGAATTAAATAATGATTAATATTTAAACTCACACACTTCGGCAGACGTAAATGGACTAGCAGGTGGAACTCCACCCACTGTTTGACTATAAGACGGAGGTGCATAGGGTGGAGGTTCATATGGTGGTGGTGGAGTATTTTTACTCATTTTAAGCTAAATAAAATAAATACGATTTAGATTATTATATAAATAAAATAGATAGCAATTATATTTAGCATGCATTATTTAAAGTTGTTTTGATATTTTATCAATGACATAATAGATATGACACTATATATATATATATGGCATATGATACTATTACATTATACACATACTATACATATGATACTATTACATTGTATTACATTAAGAAAAAAAATCGACATTTTATATAATATATATATTATTAATAATTAATAATTATAATTAATATATAATGCATACTCTATAATATATAAATGCAAACTATTAGTTTGCCAAAAAATATGAATGAATCATTACTCGTGTCAAATGATAATAAATATAGATATATAGATAATAAATATATAAGAATCGTACGATGTTATTAATTTTTAAATATATATTTTGTATAATTTCTTTAATAACATATAACAATCTTTCTTTCTTCATAAATGCAAATGAAAAATTTGTGACATAGCACTGGAATAAAATAAAAAAATGATATTAATTCGTAAAATATGAAGTATGTAATCAAATATTATTTAACAAGTGTCAACGCCCAAAATTTCATTCACCAACACATAAATTAGGTAAATATGTGACAAGTTACTAGTCTCTTGTGTAACACAACATTATATGATGAGTAATCGGTTATTTTTAGAAAATGAATTATAGCTTATTTTTTTTCTTTAGAACATATTAATTTTATCATCAATAATAATATTATAAAGAATTATTTAAACAAAATAAATTCTCTTTAAAATTACAAAATTTGAATAACAAAATAATTGTGTAATTAAATATTTGATAAAAATATTCATTTTGACATTTATATATTTGGTGTAAGATTTCATCTGAAGTATTCGTTTTTAGGTTAATCTATTTGCAAATTTGAAGACAGAATTATTCGTACGAATAAATAATATATTCGAAATTATCTATTATGAATAATAGATAATTGTTGAATTAACAATTAATATATTATAAAGAAAAGAATAATAATGATAGTTTGATTAATGGACATTTCTATTCTGTTTGATAAACAATAAATATAGCTCATTACAATGAAATGTAAACGAAATGGATTATCTTTCGTGATAGTCTTATTAGATAATTCAACTTACTTACACTAATATTTTTTAATCACGTACACACAATAGTTGAAAATATTGAATACACCTTCAACTTATAAGTCACTTTACGTGATGATAAACATAAAAAAAAGGAACCCACTGTGATTTACGATAAGTACAGTAGTGACATCTTAATTCGTCAAATTTTATTTTACAACTAAATACTTTCATTTTCGAAGGCCTTTTTTTATTCTTATTTAACAAATATTTAACAAATTTTTACTTATATATTATCTTCGATAATGTAAATAAATATTGTTTCATTTTTATTTCAATTAAATTGACAATTGTTCTTCTTTCACATCTTAATTGATTAAAAAATTAATAAATTATAATTTATGATAATTAATTGACGTATACCCAATGACAATTATTTGACTATAGATGGTCATTATCGAAATGTAATAATAACATCATATCGATTAATCGATATATCATTGATGAATTATTCCGTAGACCATAGAGATACTACACATAGAGCAAACAAGCCAGCATAAAATCTGTCGGCGAAATAAAAAGAGATAGAAGATAGGAGGTTGATGTTGTCTCTCTCTAACTTCCACTGAACGGCGCATGCGCATTAGTCTGCTAGTAGAAGTGGCACGACAAGTCTAATGCGCATGCGCCAGTACCGCATGAGTTAGAGAGAGACAACATTAACCTTTCGATGAGTTTATGCAGAGACATTTCCACTTACACAACCGCCTATGGTCTATCTCCCCTGTCTGTGATATCTCTATGCCGTAGACACGTTATGAATCATTGACTGATTTCATTCTAATCAATATTTTTATTTTTTTATTCAAATTTTATTCTGTTCTTTTTATTATTAATATATTAAATGATTTAATGCTCTTTCTTTCTTTTTTAAATATTTATATATGTATATATATACAGTAAGAAATTATAAATTCATAGTAGGTAAATGATACAAATTTGCAATGTTTTACTTTGCAATTGATTGCAGATTTGAACTCGAGGCCATATTTTATTTTTAATCAATACACAATTCCATGTTTGAATATATCTTCTCGTCAATTAATAAATTTGTAATATTCTAAATAAAAACAAAATATTAATTTTCTATATATCTTACTAAATTCTAATTCGTCTACATTTTGTATTTTAATTTAACGTGAAAATTATTAACGTAATAATTGCGCTTGTAAGATCAACAATTTTGTGATTGGATAAAATTTCAAAAATTCTACAAACACAAATTAAACATTTAAATCTTTTTCTTTATATATATATATATTAATGTATTTATAATTTTATTTACAGAAAAATATACAGTTCGATCATTGCGACATATAATATAATTTATTTTCTGACGAAACTTTAGTGATTAATAACATTTTTAAAGTTTAACCTATATATATGTTGTATATGCTTTACTGTTTTAAACCTAGAACATTTGGTAAATCACAGATTCAACAAATTGTAATAAAAAAAATTTAATTAATAATAATTATTAAACATTTTACTCATGCACATATCCACATCACAGTTTTGGAAGCGAATATTGAAACGGTAATTGTGCATCAAAATTAAAATGTTATTAGTTTAAGTGTAGAGAAAAAAATAATGTATCATGTTAACCTCAAACACAACATTTGTTTTGACATTTTGTTAAATATTATTGTGTGTGTGTGTATATATATATACTTAATTAATTGAATTTCTTAATCTTTGTTTTATTTTAATACGTTAAGTTATTATTATTGTTATAAGTGTATTATTTTCATATTTATATAAATATTAATTAATAATACAATTGAAGAATACAATTATAATTTCATTAAAGATAAGCTTCTTTTTTTAAATATATATATATTTTGAATCAAATTTTTTTAGGTGTAATGGATTGAAACTAGTTAATTTTCAAACATATTTAAAACCGAATAGAATTAATTTATCTATCGCAAGAAACAAAGTGCAAATTACAATGTTCAATGAACAATTTTTAGAATTAGAAACGTTACGTTCTAAAGTAGATGATTTATGTTGGTTGCATAAAGTTGCACCAGGATTTCCTGTAAATGGTTCAAAGGTAAAACTGATAGTAATGTATACATACATTTGTAGCATATGTACATGTATTATTCATTTCAAATTGATATCAATTTTATCTTATATACAATGTTATATTATAGATTACGATAATTCATGAACCTGTTCATTTTTATGGCACATTAATAGAAAAATGTAAATCTGCTAAAAATAGAATAACTTTTGCGTCCTTGTATATTGGAACTGGAAAGTTAGAATCTGAATTGGTAAATAACAAGATTATTTAATACATTAGCACGTCGTTATATAATTTAATAAAACAAATATAAAAATGAATTATTGTTTATAGGTAGAAACAATAGAGCAGGCTATTATTTCAAGCAATGGAAATATTAAAGCTAAATTTTTATTAGATTATATGAGAGGTTCTAGAGGTAAGCAAAATTCGCGCAAAATGTTAGAACCATTGTTAAAAGGAAAATATGCACATTGTTCCGAAGTATTTCTTTATCATACACCTAAACTTCGTGGACTTTTAAAGGCTATTATGCCAGATCGATTTAATGAAGTTATAGGTTTACAACATATGAAATTATATATGATAGATAACACTTTAATAATTAGTGGGTACGTAGCTATATGTGTGTGTGTGTGTTTTTAAACAAATCTTTCTTCTAATAAGACAATAAACAAATTGTATATTTTTATAGTGCAAATTTAAGTAACGATTATTTCACAAATCGGCAGGACCGATATTTTGTAATAGAGGATGCTAAAGAACTCTGTGATTTTTATGATGATTTAGTTCAAAGGGTGGGAGAGTTTAGTTTTGTTTTACAATCGGATGGTACTACGAAGTTAAATTCAACATTAAATTCTCATCCATGCGAAGGACCTAAGCAAGAATTTCCTGAAGAAGCTGCGCACAGAATAAAAACACTTTTTCAAAGTGAAATACAAAAACGTATCGAACTTAACAAACAAAGTATAATCAGCTTTTTTTTTATATTTAAGAATTATTATTAGGGCAACTCTGTATATTCAAATTAATAGTTTATGTTTTATTCGTTAGAAGAAGCTTCGAATGCGGATACTTGGGTTTTTCCGTTAGTGCAAATGGGACAACTTAATATACAACACGATAGCGAAGTAACATTAAAATTGTTACAGTCAGCTCCATTGGGAGCTAGACTTAAATTAGCAACTGGATATTTTAATTTGACTACAGATTATATCAGTGCTGTACTTAAACAGTGTCAGGCTACCTGCGATCTTCTAACTGCACATCCTACAGCTAATGGATTTTTTAGTATATTGATTATATAATACATAAATTAATATAAAACTTGTTCACATTCGAATAATAGATAGATCTTTCATATGATAATAATCTTAATCTATAGGTGCAAAAGGTATAGCAGGCGTTATTCCAGCAGCTTACACAAAAATAGAAGAATCGTTTTATAAAACGTGCGAAAGATTAGGTCAACAAGAGAGAGTAACATTATGGGAATTTATTAAACCAGGATGGACATATCACGCCAAAGGACTTTGGTATTTTTTACCAGGTCAACAAAGACCTTGTTTAACTCTTGTCGGATCACCTAATTTTGGTATGACATAAATAATAAATAAAATGAGATGAAATAATGTTAGATGTTAATATAGTAATAAAAATAATTTTACTGTCTGTAATATGTTAGGTTACAGATCAGTTAATAGAGATTTGGAGACACAAGTTGCGATTGTGACTAAAAATGAAAAATTACAAGCAGCTTTGCAAGAAGAACAAGAACGTTTGTTTACGTTTGCTAAATTAGTTACAGAAAGAACATTTTATCAAGAAGATCGCATAACTCCTGCTTGGGTACGCACAACGGTTGTTTTATTTCGATACTTTTTTTAATGTTTATAACAATTTAAATTGTTTATATTCCAATGATTTTACTCAAGGACCGATAATATACCCCCTCAATTTACTTCATTATAATTAACTTTGTATTACGTTAATATTTATAATAGTTATAAATAGATTATGCTATCATCGGACAATATTAAAAAAAAAGTCTTCATTTAATTTAATAAAAAATCATTGACTTTGTTAAAAAAAAAATATTCGCGTTAACTTACGAATTATATAAAATTGTAAATAAACAAATAATTCCGTAAACATTATAAAGTACATAGCATATATTCCGTTTATATATTTCATTTTAAAATACAGACAAACCTATCTATCTGACACAAATAAATTATATTATTACTTTAATAATATGTTTTCTCTTATTTTTGTTAATTACATCAAATTTTTATGTAAAAAAATTTGTCGATCTTTTTAAACAAGAATTACTTTACTTTTTGTTTGTTTGTTAAATAGGACAAATTAATTCTTCAAGGATATAATAATGTTGAATAAATAATATTTATAAAAGAAAAGAAAAGAAAAGAAAAAACAGAAATTTTTGTTCTGGTAAGAATTGGTAGAATAATTATTTTCATTTTTACATGCTATTCTGTAAGGGATGTGATAATATTTAATGTTACTATTATTTCGACGTATTTTTATACGGATGATCATTGGAATTATTGAATTCATTCCAATAATAATGCAGAAAGAATATGATAGGAATTGTCCATAACCATATATGATAGTCATTTTGTAATGTTAGAGTCACAGTCAAAATAATATGACTCTATTAAACCGTAAACCGCGGTGACAACACTTTGCACGATTAGAGTTGATTCAACTGACTTTTTGCTTTAGAGATTTCCAAGATCAACAAGCAGAAGAACAAATCTGATGATGGTTGTTGTTGTTGTTTGATTTATTTATCATCAAGAACAAACGTTTCTTCTTTTACGAAAAATTCCACAACTTCTTCTTCTACATTTTTAGAGTCAGAGTCTAATTCATCGGTATCGATATCTAAAAAAAAACGAAAAAAAGAAAAAAACAATATAGATTAGTACATTTAATAATAATTTTTGGATAAAGATACTCACTGTTACGTAATTCTAGACGGCGTTTCTTTTGATTGTTATATTCTTCTATTCTCTTTGTGCGATATTCTTCGAATGCTTTCATTGATGCACAACGTTTCTCGATGAGTTCCTATAATAAGATATAGTTATTAAAATAATGTTGTATATGTGCATACGAATAATTGACAATAATAATGATTATATTTTAAAAGTTGACATACTTTGGAAGCACGTGTTAGTCGCATGCGATCTTTGCTTTCAAATTGAGCAGAATACTTTTTCAAATTCTTTTTAATTTCTTTTATTTGATCAGCGGTAAGAAGGGTCGGTGGTCTAGGACGCCACAATAATTGATTGAATGCGTTTAAGTTAACTCTTTTTAAAATACGACCTTGGAATGTCCATATCCAATAACCATTATCGACAGTAGTTTTCCAGCTGGAGACAGCTGTTACGACGTATCTAAAAAAAGGATGTGAATAATGTATGAATTATAAAAGATATAATTAGGTTAGAGGAAAAGAAATAAAAAAAGAATAAAATGTTAATAAACCTTCCAGTTGGATCCCATTCGACGTCAGAAGTTTGATAATGATCGGTTGAATTCATAATAGTAAAATCATTGGTGTCAATAAATTCTAAAGCACCAGCCATTGTTGTTAAACCAGCCAATACGACAAATTGACCAGATGGTGACCAGAATAAGTGATTGCACGCTTTTTTCTCTAGTTTTTCTGTTAAATAAATTAACGTTAATAAGTTGTTTTTTTTTTACAAATAAAACAGAACAAAGATTTTATTATGATTGACTTACTGAGAAGAGCTGGCTGATGACCACATCTGACTTCATAGAAGCTAACATTAACACTTGGAATTTCTCCATGAATGATAGCAAATTTATTGCCAATCGGTTCCCATGCAAAAGCATGAATCGGCTCCTTTATTTCTACACTGTCAACAGGAATTTGTTTCTCTCTCATATGAAAGATTTCAAAATTATATGACATTCCCTAAGAAAAAAAGGATATTTAATTAGAAAAAATTATTTGAATTTAAATGGAAACGTTTGTAAGTATGTAAATGTTTTAATCAAATCTTACTGTGTATTTTTGTTCTGTTTTTTCTTTACGTTTAGCAAAACGATCGACTTTTACGCACAAGTAATCTCCAGATTTTTGCCAGTATATTTTACAATCAGCAACGTTGAATAAGTTTTTGTTTCGTATCTCATTGCGACTATATAATTTTATAAATATTAATGAAAATATCATATAAAATTAGATTTCAAAAAAAAGAAAAAAAAATAGAAAAGTAAAATAATCAATTATTTACTTTGGAATCTCCAACAGAGTTACTCTTGCAGGAACATCTTTGTCTTCTGGTACCCAATAAGCAAGAACATTATCTGTAGGAGACCAACTGAAGTCTCGAATACCAGGAATTTTAATACTTTTTTTATCCAACAGTCTGAATGACTAGAAAGAAAAAGTATATATAAGTATATTTTTATTTTATAACTATTTTTTTTTTTTATAGAGTATAGAAGAACAATTTACCGGTGTTTCATAAACACTTAAAACATCTATACCCATCCAAGCCAAATACTGGTCATCATGTGACCAACGGAATATAGGCCATACCGATGAACCTTCTGGATAGAATGAACGTTTCTCTTGTCCAGACAAAATGTCCCAAACAGCCAAACGCTTTTGATCTGATCCTAGATCAGTTCGTGGCGTATACGTCACAAGATAACGTTCGCAAGGTGAGAAATCTATACATTCGACACCTCTTTGACTGAATTTAACTTGTTGAACGAATTGAGGACCACCCCATAATGCAACACCTAATTTGTGAAAGGTTGCCAAGTATGTACCCAAAGGTGACCATTTAACGTACGTTTCTGTCCAACGCTGTTGATAAAAAGATATTGCTTAAGTTTTATTATAAATCGTTTGTTAATTAGCAGCATTTGTGAACAAATTGGGGTATTGTATTGACTGAACCATGAGACTTGGACTTCTTCACTTACCAAATTTAACCTTTGAACCAGTTAACTTCCTCATGAATATCAACATTATTTGGTATAAATAATTAAACTTACTGGTCGATCTTCCAACAATGTCGGTTCAGGAGCAGAGTTCTGCCAAATTTGAACAGATACGGCCGGCCCATTTCCATATAGTACACAAAATTGATCGTACGCATCTGGTTCTAATAAATAATAATGTAAATCGCTAGCTGCTTTAAATGGTTGAGGTTTCGGTGGTTCCCAGTCTGTCGGAATCTCTTCGAATTTCTTAAAATCAGTAAACAAATTTACTTTTAAAGTATGTTGCTTATCGATCTTATGATTATTGGCAGATTTTGCTGCTGCCAATGCGTTTATCGGGCTATTGTATTCCAAGAAAATGTACCTATATATAAAAAAAATTAATTAACATAAGTTCCATGATGTATTTTAATTAAATTCAGAGATAAATTGCAACTAACCCTTTGGTATGTCCATTCTCATTTTTAGGATAATATTGATTAACTATCGTACCAAACTTTCCAAGTACTTTGCTGATAAATGATTGTAATTTTTCCAATCTTTCTGGTTCCACTTGTGGTACACCATCGATGACAACTACTGACTCAACCCCATCTGTCTCAGAGGGTTTTTGTTTTATAATGTCACCAAGTAATTCTGAAAAAAGAATATAAACACGGATAGATTAGAAATAAAATATACTTATTAAAAAGAAGATGATGATTTGTCAAGCAAAAGTTTTATAAATTCATTTAATTTTGTTCATTTATATATATATATATACTTAAGTCAAATGAGTTTGATTTTGTTAGGTTAGACGCATGTGCCACATTTCGTAGTTGTACACGACCATGCCTTTCTTTAACGTAGGGTAATAATTGTTGAATGTGATTTGGAATAAAACGTGCTTACCTTCGTCGGTAATATCATCAACAAATCCTTCTGGATCACTGAAATTCGGTTCTTCGTCGTCATTTAAAATATCGTCATTATTTTTAATACTATCCTCATTTTGAGAAATTTTATCAACCAGCGATTTTTTCGCCATCTTAGAAACCTCTAAGCGTTTCTATACCGGGTTTAAGTGGCAGAGTGCTACGACTACTTTGCTGGTACAGTGAATCATTTGAACAAGAATACGGTGCTGCCAACTATTAGGCTTGCTTTTTCATTTGTACCTTCACTTCACTTAAGATTCAAGTTAACGTTCATTGGTTCATCTTTTTTTGACCAATAAAATGTTCCCCAATCAATGATCTTACAAATCGATATGCTCCAATTAAAATCATTCAATATTTTATCCAATAAAAAACTAAACAATATTAATATAATTATTTATATAAAATATTCGTGTTAATATAACAATTAAAATGGATTATAAATAAAATAAAATTATCGATAATATCCATTAATTATAAAATTCCTACAAAATTTACTTTGATTTTGTTTGATTTTATCGATAATAATTGGACAAACATAGGTTATGTACAAGTTCTATGATAACAGTTATTGTTACGCGCTAATTTCAGATTGTTTCATATAGAATATGATTAAAGTCGTTTAATTATATTTCCTATTTTGTATTTTTTTTACTATTTAGTGTAATGTTACTTTTTTTCTTATAAGTCTTATATATTTTTGATATTATTTATAAAGTTAACATTTATATAAACAATTATAATCATGTCTACGGGTTAGTAAAATTTTTATTATCGTTAATATTCATTTTGCAATAATATTTATTTGATAAATGTTTCATTATGTTTTGTAGAAAAATCTTTCGTTTCACATCGAAATAAAATGCCTTCCATAGTGAAAGGATCATCTGGCCTTGGAACAACAAGACCAAGTATATTTTTTAGAAAAATCAAAGGTGGTTTAAAGGTACGTTATATTCGTTATAATTTCTTTATCATTATAATGAATTTTATTTGATGAATTTTAGTATTAAACAATTGTTTAGATACCAAGATATATGAATACGTACCGTTTGGAATCTTTCAGTCCTTTTAAAGTAGAAGTTGTTGATAAAATATTGAAGGACGTAATGATTTCTTCCTTGGACAATATCAAATATCATCCAGTCGTTTGTCTACAAATTTGCAAAGATATGTCAGCGAAAGTGTGCGATTTATTATTTAAAAAATCCTACGATCGGTATTAATCATTAAATTATATTTCTAAACATTATGGGAGTATTATTAAAATAATGTTTTAGATTTATTTTGATCAAATTCTTAATACGACGATTTGTTTATATTTTAGTTATAAATATACGGTGATTATGACGATAGTACAAAAACGCAGACAAGGTGTGGATACCAAAATGGCGTGTTTATGGGATGCTAATAGGGATAATTATTGCACACACGTTTTAGAAAGTGCCGAATTTATTGCTCTCGGTTTGGTCATTGCTACTTATTACGAATAAACCGAGTTAAAACATATGATCGTTTTATCTTTTTATTAATGATCTATGAAAATGATGAATTATTTCGTTTTGCGAATTAACCGACATTGAAAAATTCTTGAAAAAAAAGAAAAATTAGAAAAGTATGATAATATTTTCAAGCAAAAAGAAATAAAAAATTCAAGTTTAGAATTGAAAAACGATGGATCAGCACATTTGGCGCCATTCCATTCGAATTATGAATTTCATGTTTTCTTTATTGTTATTAAAGTAATATATTATTCGGAATATATGTATGTATATGTATATGAGTATGTTTATGTATATATTATATATATACATATATACATATATGTAATAACGATATATGTATGTATATGCATATAAATATATAATAACGACATGATTACAAAATGTATTACTATGATTACTATGATTAATAATAATAATTCGTAAAAAAAGAATAGTTAATTTGATAATAATAATAATAATAATGATAAATAAATTAATGAATAATGATAAAAAATAATAATGATGCAAATAACAATGTGATTGATATCAATGATGATAATAATAATAATACTAATAATAATCGTTCATGATACAGTTGCATAATGGTAGTTTTGTAGTTCATCATTATCAATTGTTTACATCGTTCATTATAGATACAGGGATACAGAAAAATAATTACCGCGCGGCTGTGGTGGAATGTTCCTAAATTCTATATATATATATATAGATATATATATATAATATATATGTATTTATATATGTATTTATATATGTATATATAAAAGGGGATCGATAGGACTGTAATGAAATACTTTTCAATAAATTTTACACACACCGATTGGCCTCAATTCGCTCTTATTCCGTTTGAAAAATACGCGCCATCTTTGTTTTGTAACGACGTACGCGGGATCTACTTGAAAAAATGAAAAAAAAAAAAAAGAAAGAAACAACCAACAACAAGAAAAAAAATTATCAAACGAATCTTTAATTGATCTATATAGATCACGATATTATTTTGATTTATTTTTGCAAATTAAATGATGGGCCGCGTACGTCGATGATTTTGCGCATTATGCATGTAAATACTTACTTAGGCTTCACTTTATTTCTCTTTTTATTTATTTGGTTTTTTTTTCTTTTTTTTTCTTTTCTTTTTTTTAGGGCAGGAGGGAGATGCATATTTTTTTCTATTCTGTTGTTTTTTTTTCTTTCTTTTTTTTTTTTTTTTAAATAACATTACAGTTAATTGTACCTTTACTTACGAACGATCCTATACACCTGTCGACGAGAACTCGTCTATATTTCGATCGTTAAATAACGCACAATGATAATTCTCCATCAGTATTGAAATTAATTAAACAACGCGTCACGAGTCTCGCTACAAGTTTTTTATTTTTTTTATTTCTTTTTATTTTTTTTTTCGTTTATCCTTGGTCCATTTTTGACGCATACGTTTTATTTACATAGGGCTGTATTTTTTTTCTTTCTTTCTTTCTTTTATTTTTTTTTTTTTTGTAGTTTTCGCGCAAACGGAATCAAGAGCAAATTACCGACGAATATCGAATTGTTGTAATATTATTTTTATCATACGCGACTTTCTTTTTTTTTTTCATCGTCCCTTTTCTCTTTTTTTTTTCTTTCTCCTCACTTTATCGTCTTTCTCATTTCTTTTTTTTTTTTTTTTCTTTATCGACTGAAAAACACATTTTGGTTTTTTAATTTTGTCGATCTATCATCCTAAATTCGTATTCAATAAATGGAAAACACTTTCACGATTGATCTAAATGTTACATTAAAAATATGATTTGGTTTTTTTTTATATATATATATATATATATATATATTACAAAAAAAGAAAATATACAAAAATGAATGAATGAAAAAAAAAAAATATCAGAGAGTTGGTCGTAGAAAATAAAGAAATTTTTTGTCTGATTTCTTTTTTTTTCTTTTCTTTTTTTTTTTTTAAATTCGAACGCATTGTGATGCAACAACAACCCCTATTGAATGAAGATCCAAATGAAATTATATACACATTCCGTATATTTCTCGTAAATTCAGTGACAATGTGTCAACCGTTGTTGCAATTATTATTACATCATACATACATACGAAATACATTTTGGTTTTTGTTTGTTTTTTGTTTTATTATTATTATTATTATTATTATTTATTATTTATTATTAATTATTAATTATTATTTATCATTATTAATTATTATTTTTATTATTATTAATTATTATTATTATATATATATTATTATTAATTATTATTATTTATTATTATTAATATTATTAATATTATTATTATTTTCTTCTGCATTCTTTCTTTTTTTTTTCTTTATGTCTTCCTTCCACCTTTCACTCTTTCTTCCACCATTTTTTTTTCTTTTTTCTTGTTTTTTTTTTTTTTTTTTTTTTTAATTCTCCTTTAATTATTTTGTTTTATCCTTAGTCTCTCAAGGGAGGCACTTTGAACGTAGCTATCTCCCCTTCGCCCCCCACGGCGAAAGACGACATTCCACCTCGCCGTGATCGGTATGGAAATATCGAAGGTTCTCCATTTTATTTTTCTCATTCATTAATGTTACCTGTGTGTATATGTATATGTGTATGTATATGTGTATTGTGTACTTAACGTATTTCTGTTTTTATTTTATTTTATTTTTTTTTATAACGTGTGCGCGTACGCGCGCATTTCTTACATGTCACAGTGTGTGTGTGGTTACGTATTATACGCTTGTATTGTTGCATTGTTTTTTTGTTTCCATTTGTAGTTGTTAATTTTTTTTTTCTCTTTTTCTTTTACGCATGCTATTATATGTATGTATATGACACATTTACAATAATAACAATATGTTTGTGTTGTTACTCGTCGACAATTGTCACGGTACACACCTGGGCTTTCATTTTTATAATCGGCACACGTTTTCTTTTTTCTTTTCTCTCATTTTCCTTTCTTCCATTTTTTTTCTTCTTCTTCTTCTTCTTCTTCTTCTTCTTCTTCTCTCTATGTTTATATATATTTATATATATATATATATATATATAATCCGAAAAGTTTCGTGTATGTGTGTATGTTTGTTACTGATACTCATTTGCATAATGGCTTTGTAATGCAGCTTATTAGCTTCATTAACTTTTCGTTTTTTTTTTTTTTTTATGTTCCTTATATATTCGTTTATCACAAAATTCCGAATGTGTTATTAATATTGAACAATTCACACAAATCATACATTTTTTTTTTTTTTTATTTTACTTATATTCTCTTTCTCTCTCACTCGCGTTCTCTCTCTCTCTCTCTCTCTCTTTCTCTCTCTCTCGCTCTCGCTCGCTCGCGTTCTCTCTCTCTCTCTCTCTCTTTCTCTCTCTCTCGCTCTCGCTCGCTCGCGTTCTCTCTCTCTCTCTCTCTCTCTCGCACACATTAAATTAGATTTCTCACTTCATATTTTCTTTCTTGTATCCTTTTATTACACGTGAATGTAATTACTCTGTTAAATTGTAATAATAACGATAATAATAATAATAATAATAATAATAATAATAATAATCATATAATTAATAATCAATAATAATCAATAATATTAATAATAATATAATCAATAATCAATAATAATTGTAATATAATACAAAAATTATCTGTTGTTTTTATTCCTTTTTTTTTTACGTTTAATTACGCATACTGCAATAGGCAGTAGTAAAACTTGTTCGCGCAATATAAGTTTTAAGTTAGCATACTATTGGATGTACGAGCATGATGTAGGGTGATCGGGGGAAGGGGAAGGGGAGGGGAGAGGGGTGAGAGGGTGGCGGCGGCGGCTAAGGGTTGAGGTTTACGGGAAATGGATTTACGAGGGATTTTCGTCGTTTGTTTTTGGGAATTGTATCTCTTGTTATTGTTGTTAAATCTTTTTTTTTTTTTTATGTTTCTAAGCTAAGATACGAGAATTCGGTTTTGTGCCCAGCATTGTGTCAATCATACCTAAATATACGATTATATTAAATGAATAATAATAGAAGGAAATATATATATGTGTATATATATATGAAGATAATATGTATTAATTATATGGGCAGAGAAAAGCATATTATGCAAAATGATTTTTTCCTCTTTCTTATTTTTGTGGTTATTTTTTTTCCATTTTTTTTTTGTTTTTTTTTCTTTCTTTCTTTTGTTATAATACTTGTGTGTCAAGCTTTCTATTACATATATATATATATATATATGAAATTTTAATTATTATTCGGCTGAAATTGAAAAAAGATTGTTTTTTTCTCTATGATATTTAAATGTATAAAGTATTATAAAAGACAATGAGAAAAAAAAGAAAAAGAAAAAACTAAAATAAAGAAAAAAGAAAATGTTGAACACAACAGGAAGACAAGAATTGTTGTTTCCTCTTTTACGTTAACACTTAGCCGACCATTGAATGACCCACAGAGACCTTTACAGTTTCCACCTTACTCGGGAAAGTCAAACTGCGCTCTTCATCCCGTGCATTTTTCTGAAGTAGTGTTTTAGAAAATAATTTTATGTCTGGCAAAGACTCCATCGGAAATCCCGAAAATAAAGGTGCTGTAATAATGAGCAATGAAAGATTTCAAAAATTGATGCATTTTATTATATGTTGTATCCTATATAAATAAGCTGTATAGAAAAAGAAGCGTTTTCTCAGATGAAAAGGGTAGATCTACCCGAGCGGTTGGCTAAGTGTTAAAATAATGAAGAAGAGATAGGTAAGAATAATAATAATAAAAAAAAAAAAGAAAAACCAAAAAAATTAAGTTAATGTGATAGAATGATTGACCTTAGCTGTGGCAACGAAAGAATCAATCCTTCTTAACTGAGCGCGTGCTATATATTTAGAGGAAGTCGCAAAACTTTCTATTACACAGGTAGAATATACGAGGGTGATTTGGATGAAACGATTTTTCATTCTTTTTTTCTTTTTTATATAGATATGTTACAAATGATTTATGTTGAACGATACAATAATTCAAGGCTTAGAACAAACCCTTTTCTTTTATCCACAAATGATCAAAATTCAATTATTATATATATATATAAAAACAAAACAGATTGAACGATTAAGGATTTATATTTTGTATAATTACGATAATTATCAATAATAGGGATGATTGATAGAAATAAAAAAAAAAAACAACTGTATGATTTTTCTTGACAAAAAAATCTTTCATACAATCATCACCCTCATATTTATACGAATGTCGTCCGACGTATCATCATCCTCTCAGAAAAAAGACCTCTGTTGCGTTGATCATTTTCACATTATTTGTTTTTTTGTTTTTTTTTTGTTTGTGGCACATTTTATTTCCGTCTTCTGGTTCTCGCTAGCTCTAATTTCGTTAAACGCAACAAATCACGCCATAAAACTCGTTAAAGCCGCAGACAGACGAATAAAATCGCACATCTCGGACCCAAACTGGCTCATATTATTATTATTATTTTTTTCTTTGGGGCCAGTTAAATATTACATACCCGTTATAATAAAATACACATTTACAATATTACGGTAACCATAGTCGCATAGATTCGACTTAAACGCAACGCTTAAAACACACTTACACTCGTTACACTTATTCAACATTCTCTCTCTCTCTCTCTTTCTCTCTCTTTTTTTTTCTTCTTTTTTTCGTTCTTTCATTCTCTTTCTCTCTCTCTCTCTCTCTTCGTTCTTACATATGTAATTATATATACAAGTTTCGAAAATTGATTAAGAGTTCTGATATCCCTCTCTCTCTCTCTCTCTCTCTTTCTCTCTTTCTCTTTCTCTCTCTCTCTCTTTTCGCACCATTTATAAAAAATTGTTATTCGTTTCATCGTAGACTTAATTTTAAACACTTTCCTCCTTGTGTCGTGTGTGTCCCCCTCCGACTCTTAAAATTAAGCTCATCCGACCTCAAGCCCTTCCACCCTTTCTTCTTCCTCTTCCTCTTCCTCTTCTTCTTCTTCTTCTTCTTTTTCTTTCAATCTCTTCTCCTTCCTCTTCCTGTTCTTCCTTTAATCGTTAATTTTGTTCTCGAGCCTTTCACGATGATAATGATGATGTGTTGCAGCACTCTCGCTATCTATAATCGTGTACAACTATTTTAAAAATATCTCCGTAATCAATCATGTGGTCCATCACAGATTAGTTCCAAGTGTGTCGGAGGTTTACATATACATATACAACAACATCGTACAAGATGCTACGCTGTGCTATATTAAACGAAACAACAACAAAAAAAAAAAGAAGAATATTAACAAACAAACAGCAGGACAAACAAAAAATTTCCATATACAAAACGAACCAACAAATACGAACCAACAAACGAGCAAATAATAAATAATGAAATAAATAACAGACGTTTATATGCACACTTTCAAAGATTCTTCTTCTTCCTAGAATTAATTTTTCATTGGAAATTTTCGCGAAAGTACCGTTATTACATCGTTACAACGTATTTATTTAACAAGAGAGTTTTTTTTTTAATTACTCATTCATTTCTCACCCCCTTTTTTCTTTTTCTTTTTTTTTGTCTTCCATTTTTTTTTTCATCTTTTTTTTTTCTTCTTCTTATTTTTATTCTATTTACACACACTTTCTTTCTTTTTTTCTCCCTCTCTCTCTCTCTCTCTCTCTCTCACACACTCTCATTCTCATTCTCTCTGTTCGTCTTTTTTATCATTTTTCTTTTCTTATGTTTTTCTTTTTTTTAAATATTATTACTTTTTTTTTATATATTTTTTTTAAATATATTAACACACACAAAAAGAGACGAACACGCTCGCTCGCTCGCTCGCTCGTGTCTCAACGGATTCCCCTTCCTCGGATCGGCATCAGAATTTAATCATCTCGATGAATCCTCGAAAAAAAAAATCGTGCGCTTATTTGTAATTCATGATCTCGATTTTAGAAAGAAAAAAAAAAGAAGAAGAAGAAAAACAATCATACAACTCCGTTGTGTTTTGTTAATATTATCATAATAATAATATTAATAATAATTTAATAATAATAATAGCAATACGCAAATATGTATATATATATATATATTTATATACATTCCATCAAGGCTCATAATCGTTCCAAAATCGAGAATTCTAAATCCTGTTGTATTTTGTATTTTTAATTATTTATTTATTTATTCAATTTTTTTTTCTTTCTTTAATTATTCATTTATTTATTTATTTATTTATTTATTCGAGAAGGAGAAGAACGACGAGAGAGTACTTGCGATTATACTTGTTTAAGGCATTATGTCGGTTCATCATCTCGATTTTTGTTTAGTAAGTTTAGTCGCCATCGTAGTCGTTCTTCGCAATTTGCATTCTCTTGGCAGTGAGCGAAGAAGAAATGGATAAAGAAGCACAGAAAACAACAACAACGTGGTGAATATATGTTTTTCTTCTTATATTCATCATGTATTATATATTTAATCATATAATATCTCTTTTTTTTTCTTAGAATATTATTCAATCGAATCCCAGATTGATTCGCCACTTTATCGGATTTCTTGCGCTTCTTCGAGACAACACTGTGTTATATGCGTCAATGTTACTTTTTTTGTCTTTTCTTTCTTATCCTTTTGCTTTTTTTTGTTCTTTCTTCTTTTCTTTTTGTACAATTTTAAAGAGAACAAGAGACAGTAATTGGGTCGTCTCGATCATTCCTTCAGGTATCGCATATGACGCTTATAGTACACGGAGGATTCGAGAGAATTATAGCCAAGTGGGCTAAGAGAATCCGTTGGATCGAGATTTTTGGATTAATTGTTGTTTCAATTGTTGTTTTTGTTGTTGTTGTTATTGTTGTTGATGTAGGATGAGAACGAGCGTAGGATGATCGGGGGCCGAACGGTACTTCGCGCTCGACTTTGAACCGCGGCCCCGTGTGTCATACAGGCTCTTCCCTTTTGATGTTGATATTTTGCGAGGCGCAAAAGTCACGGGTAAAGGGTATGCAATTGAATAGCTTGCAGGCCTCGCAATCATAGAGAGGGACGTTGTAAAATAGAGCAAGAAGTAGAATGAATAGACTGACTATGAGTACGAGGCAAACCCAGATAATAAATATTTTACGACGTCTATCGTAATGGCCGAAAGATACGAATGGCATGAATGCGTAAGCCGCAAAGAAGCCGAAGATAAAGCCAAATAGGTGCGCATAATTGTCGATCCATGGTAAAACACCGAGTATTAATAAACCCAAGAGTATGCTGAGTAACTTGATAAGTGCTCGTCTAGGATGTTTTAGCATTTGCCAGCTATTCAGGACCTCGACGACAAATGTTGCGAGCAATGCAAAATGTGCACCAGCTGGACCAACCTGAAACAACAAAATATTTGATAATTTATTGCATTTGATTTTTCTTCTAGTTCAAATGAATTTTTTCGGACAATACTAATATTATTTTATGATTACCTCTGCTCTGTAAGGAACGAATATGGCACTGGCCAGATTTCCAGCTAAAGCACCGACGAAATAGATCAAAGCGATACGCAATGAGCCCGTTAACTTCTCCAAGTCTCTCATCAAGAAATATTGAATCACCAGGGTGATGGCCAGGTGTATAATTCTGAAATATGACATGTTTCAATCCATACGATTGATTAAGATATCGAGAAATTTATAAAACAAGAATAGGTATACTACCCAGCATGAAGGAAGGTCGTAGTGAATAATCTGTAAAACTGGTCCGGCCATTCGGGATGGAGAAACGGTATCATACCGCAAACGTCATGGAGGCATTCGACTTGGGAGCACAAGGATGCTTCCTCGTGGAAATAACCACCAACAAAGTCACAATATTCCTTTGTTGTTATTCTACACATTCCATGAATACCAATACAACATGGATGTCCAATCACCTCGCAAACCATGTGCTCCGCCATTTTGTCTTTGTTGACAACACCAATCGGGAAATTTCCATTTCCTCTTTGATTCAAATTTTTGCTAATAAATTTTAATAAGATTTCATTATGAAATTATTCAATTTATTATTTAATTAATGATTTCATTTTACACATACTTGTATCGTTGACTTGTTGGATTAGTTTTTCGACAGATGGGCCATTTGGTGATATCATCTGGCCATTCGTATGGTGCTATGCTCGCTGGTGCATCACAAAATTTTGGATCCAAACCACAAACGGATCCACTTATTCGTCCACCAGGTCCACTGTCTCCTGGGCCCCATTTTTTCCACGTTGATATTGTGTTCTATAGATATTTTCATTTTTATTCAATTATTATATTTAATTTTTATTGCACATTTATTTATATTATAATACTATTATTATATACTTAATTATTTGTAAAGAAAGAAAAAAAAAGACATATCTTAAAATTTGGGTAACATTAACATAATTCTGTTCACACTTTTACATTAACACGTTGACTACCATGCAAATAAAATGGATTATAGATGATCTACATGATTCCTCTCATAGTAAAAAAAACAAATGTCGGTCATGGGTAACCCATATGGTAGTCAACGTGATAGAAAAGATAATAATAAATATTAAATATGAATCGTGTAACGAATACATGCATAATGGGTCATTAAATTTACCGTAATTGTTGATTTCAATCCTCGGACCAGTTGATTTAGTAACAAAATATAGAATTTATATTATCAATAGGATCTTTACAATATTACCAAA
This sequence comes from Polistes dominula, assembly GCF_049000335.1. NCBI lineage: Eukaryota > Metazoa > Arthropoda > Insecta > Hymenoptera > Vespidae > Polistes > Polistes dominula. Next base: position 770,379 of record NW_028301152.1, read on the forward strand.
AAAAAAAAATTAAAAAAATATTTCAATAAATTGATTAATAATAATAATAATAATAATAATAATAAACGATTTAAAGGATAAAAATCAAATTGAACTCACTGAACAATCGGCTTTACTCGATTGTACACAACCGGAATCATCGTTTCTAATGCAGCAAGCAGTATCACGTTCTCTTTCTCTCCATATGTCGATCTCTTTTAATATTTTAATATCTCGACGCATACAGGGTGCAAATTTTGCACCAAGATGAATTAAATCAGCTGCTCTTGGTCCAAACCAGAAATTTGCTGGCTCTTGATAATCGACCTCTTGCAACGACAAACTCGTTACCAAAACCTGCAAACAAACAATAATATAATTAATGATGAATATATCAACAACGTCTCTGATATAAGAAATTGATTAAACTAAAACAAAAAAACAAAAAGAAATTAAAAGTACTAAAAATGTATTTCGATAGACCGAAGATGAATTTGAAATGAATTTGAAATTCTATTTAGCGTATAAATGATTCCATAAGTAAACGTATATATATATATATATATATACATACGTAGATAGATAAGCAAATACATATTAGTATATACACATACACATGGATAGAACAGAGATACAAAGGATCGTGATGGAAATGGAGCAAATCGAGGTACGACGACGTTGAATAACGCGACTACATTGAGCACCCTCATGATTATTTATAGGAAAACGATTTGTTGAGTGCACATACGATGGCACGTGTGGTTTGCATAACATTTGCAATTTATCAATTATCGCGTATAAAGTTTTCTTCGTGATTGCTTGGATTAATTATATATATATGTATAGAAACGTTTTTCTTAATATAGAAGAAGACATGAATTTAATTATTAATAATTTCAAGATAAATACTTTTGTTAATATAAAATATAATTAATTGAGTTTTACTGTTTATACAATGTATTGGGATCTCTAGTACTTGAATACGCTATCTGGTGACTAAATTCAAAATTAGAGTAGATAGGTCGAATTACTAACGTCACGCCCCTTGCCAGAGATCCCAATAATGATCTTGATGGACTCTTATAACTGTGTAAGAATTTTCCCCATTAAAAAATCGACATCCTATCAATTTTGTCAATCAATTCTTATTAGTAAAACCTAAATTAATGTTTTGGATAAAAAACTAATAATCAATGTTGTGTCAAAAATAAGCAAAAGAAAAAAAAAAGAAAAAGGCGTAAAACGTATGTATGAATAAATAAAACTTACCCTTGCCGATCTATGGTTGAGTTCAACCCCAAATGGACCAAATCCATAACACGCCAAAGATATTATCAGAATGAGAACTTGCACCGTAGTGATCCAATATGTAAAGTATGGTCTGTGATCCTCAAAGTCATCCAATTGTTTTCTCACTTCCGGTTTATTGGTTACACTCTTTCGAAAGGATCTTCTGCAAATATAAGAAACAGAAAAAGGAACAAATTTAAGGGGATTTATCTATCTATCTATCTTTTTTTTTCTTCTATTTTCTTTTTCTCTCTTCATAACTCTCTCTCTCTCTTTCTTTCTTTATTTTTTAGTTTCACGTCACGTTTACCACTATCATCAAACCAAACGAGTTACGGACAACGTCTCGTGACATTTAATAAAATGTCGCGGATTCGTATCAATCATTTTCCGTATCAAAGATGACATTTCCTGTCACACCGGGATCCCCATTATTATCCACCATGAAATTCTAACTTTAAACGAGTCCATTCGTCGACTCCTCGTTTATCTTTCCTCTTTTTTATCTTCTTCTTCTTCTTCTTCTTCTTCGTTTTATCTTTCCTTTCTTTTCTTTTTATTTTTGTCTATGCTTTTTTTTCTTAAAATGTGAAAAATATATGTTGAAATATCGTTTGAAAAGAGAAAAACAGAGGAGGAGAAGAAGAAGAATTAAGAAAAAATTACAAATACCTTCATATATTATTTCTATAAGATCAATCATTATGATTGGTTATAATCAAAAATATATTACGTTAATAAATCAATCAATCAATCATAATAATAATAATCATCATCATCATCATTAACAGCATAACCATATTATATTTATTGTAATCAATCATCGTCATTGTCATTGTTATGGTCATCATTATAATCATCAAGAAGAAAAAGAAAAAGAAAAAGAAAAAGAAGAAGAAGAAGAAGAAGAAAAAGTTATCGATAAGTATAGTTATATTCGAAGTTTACCTTACAATTATAAAGTCACAATATCTTAACGTAGTTGTGTAGGAAACCAAAGTACTAACTTAGAGATCCAATTTTGAATTGGTACAAACAGCTCTTTCCATTAATATTTATTTATGCATGAGATTCTTGAGTTTCAGAGCCTTCAGAGAGGTCTTTGTTTCATAGGAAACTGTGCTTTCTCTCTCTCTCTCTCTCTCTCTCTTTTTCTTTTTCTCTTTCTCTTTCTCTTTCTCTTTTTCATTCTCATTCCAGGTACGTTGCTTAGTACATAGAACTAACTTCGTTAAACGAACGGTGAAAAGTGAAAGAGCGTTTCGCGTGAATAAATTTTCGAAAATTCGTTCTTATTTAATATTGTATTTGTCATTTAAAACTTTAAAAAAATCTAATTATTTATATTAATAATATTTATATTATAGATATAATTTTATATTGAGAAATATTTTTATAAACATTTATACGAATTGAATTGTATTATCAATATTAAATAATTATTATCGATATTATTATAATTAATATATTATTAATAAAATTAATAATCAATAAAATATATTATCAATATTATATATATTATTATAATATATTATAATTATATAATAACTATAATAATAGTAACAAAAAAACACGATAATATATTAAATAATTATATAAATTTAAGTAAAATAAACAAACCCTCTTTATTATACTATTTATATGGATATTGAATATATATTAATAATTACATATACAAAAATAATATAATTATTATATAATAATATTATTTATATAATAATTTCGATTCGTCAAGTGTCAAGGTTTATTATAACGCGAGGATAGTCTATTTTTTTTCTTTTTTTTTTGGAAATAAATTTTTCTTAGAATATAATGAAAAAAAAAAAAAAAACATACCCAAAGAATCGTCCAACGATTCCCATGCCATATTGCCGTCGATTACTATTATCGAAGACACGATCGATGGTACTAGGTGAGATTCTCGTACCACCGGTCATTTCCCTTCTCAGAGATACACCATCGTCATGTTGCATCCTTGTGTCTTCCCTCAATGGGCTGTCGTATTTCGACCTGCTCCAACTTGTTTTTCTGTAATATCTATCGTTGTAAAGCGTATCTCGTGTGCTCGAATCGTCAAAATATCCAATTGTTTTTTTCTTTTTTTTTTTTTTTTTATTCAATTTTCAATTTAATGCAAACGCATCTATTTAACACGTATACAATTTTTATATAACAAATTTTATTCTTCTTATAATTATATATTATTATTATTATTATTATTATTATTATTTTATAATAATTCATGACAACGAGCACACGTGGATCTAACAATAATACGGTTGTACGTAAATTATCGATCGAACAAATTAATTTTTGTTTTGTCAATCTTTTTTTAATTCAAATTATTTTATTGAACCATGGTATATAAAATAATGAAAAAATAATCTGAAATCGATAAAAATAAGAAAATACAACAAATCAACGATAAATGCGTGATATCAAAGTAAAATTGAATTAAAAAAAAAAAAAAGTAATTAAAATAACAGATGTGTGCAGATCACACACGGTAGAAGTGAAACCTTCGAAGAAAATTAAGCTTCGAAATAATTCAATTGTAATACAGTGCCATCTATTGAAAGAACCTTACAGAACCAAGAAAATTGTCCTATGTGCTAAGTTGAAAAAAATCACTAAGTGAAATAAAATCAATTTCATTAAAATAAGTTTAAGTAGTTTTGGAATTATTACTGGACAAACATATTGTGACACTGAATTTTCATTGTTTTCACGGTTTATTCCGTTTCACGTTCTTTCGTTTGACGATTTTTCAATCACCCTGATTCTAAAGAAGTTTTCACTTCAATAATTTAATTTATCGATTAAACATACCTTGAAGTATAATGGTCCCTCGTGACCTGATGAGGTCTCCTAATTTGTCCGTCAATCGTACTCCTTTCATCTTTTTGCTGTGCGAACCTACAAAAAAAAAAAAAAAAAAAAAAAAAACAAGAAAACATGAATTAACTTTGATTTGTTTTTTTCGTAAAAACGAAAACTAAGTTAGACTACTTGAATATTCTTCGTGATCGTAGATCGATAAAATATTGATACGGGTGAAGGATAAATGGAACGGAAATGACGGAATAAGGATACAAAAAGATAGAAGGATTGGAAGGATGAAACTGACGATACCTGACCAATTCCTCGCTCGTATCACGTTCGTTCCCTGAATCTCGAATCTCAATCTTGCTATCGACATCTTCGGCTTTAACCAATCCAACGGTAGTCTGTTCGATTTGCGTTTGGGATTGTTGCTGACTCGACAAAGCTGGCGGAGGTAATGGCGGTGGTGGTGGAGGTGGTCTTTCGAAAAACGATTCTTCTTCTTCCTGGCCGCTTTCAGGGGATGATACACCTTCTGCCCTTGACAGATACGCGATTACGCTAGGTGGAAAGCTTCGAGATTCTGGCCTAGTTCGAGATCTTTCTCTTGGACGTTGTCTTGTCATTGACTGAAATAATACAACAAGAAGAAAAATACAAATTAGATTGAACAATATTAAAAATTGCATGAATAAATTTAAAAGGATTACAACATTGTAAATGTTTTGAAAAAGTAGCAGAAGAAAATGACGCTATTTTTAGGTTATGTTAAACAAAAATTTTCTATGAACTGGTGTAATCCCTTAAATTTCATAATAATTTATTGCAATGACTGTACTAGACTTATTTAAATTAACATTATTATTTAAATGTATACATGGTATAGTTGACGATCTAATATATTTTCATTTGATTATTTAATTCATCAAAATAATTATTATCAAATTAATGTAAATTATTTTCTTTGTGCATATGCGCATAACGGGTTGCCTATCTCCAGGGGGGAGTCAAGCGCGCGCGGCTCTTTTGATTATGCATCGATAATCGGTAGATGGCATTGATTGTATGTTTTGACCGATCGATCAATCAAGACGGTGTGCGCGTCACGTTTTTGAATTTACAGTCGATATACAGTAGGTTTAACGTCGAATATGTTATTAAAATAAATAATGATTTTCATAGGAGATAAAGGAAAGTTCGAAGAACTTGAATCGTTAAGATAGGTTTCTTAACTACAATTAATGGTTAGGAACGCATACCCATTTTAGAGATAAAATTATGATAACGTATATGTCTCTCTCTCTCTCTTTCTCTTTCATTCTCTTATATCGGTTGTGTTATAGTCTTCTGTAATTCGTGGGAGGAAGTATCGTAATCATTTTCTAACGATATGCACGAAAGCCAGCAAATTACAAGGTTATGTTCGTATTCGTAGAAAGTTATCGGGTTTGATGTCGTTTTTAACGAGCTTTAAGCGCCTCTAACCGCATATCAAGCGAACTAGCGGTTATTTCCCTTTCTCAAAGGGCAGCACGATATATTCCTTTTTAGAGATTCCTCGAATTGCACGTTCTCGTACAGTAACACAGATGTACTTAAACGATAACGTTGTATTTTTCGCATTTCGAATACTTTGCTTTTCTATGGTGACTAACAATCAAAGAAAATTAGATAAAAAAAAGTGCAATAGAAGTAATTCAAGATTTTTCATTTAAACTTTGACAGATGTGAAACTACAGACCGAACTATTACATTACGAAAATAATACAATTTAAACAAAACTAAAATACAAATTTCTGTGCAACACAAGTCTTTCTATTTTATTATTAATCAATGATAAAAACATGTGTTTGTTAAACGTTAATAATTTCATCTTATAACGTTCATTTATTTAATCATCTCGAATCTAATTAGAAAAGACAATTATTTAAAAATCATCTCATCGTGTTAAGTGTACATACATAATAACGATGATTTCGATTATATTCATCCACAACCACCATCGTTGCATGTTAACAGGGGACAGAGGACTTCGAGTGGTACGTCCATTATAGTCACGAAATCTATAATAGTATTATCGCGTTAGCTGTTAATTTCGAGAATCCCGGAACGTCATTCATTGATATTAACTTATGAGCTTTCACGTCGATTGCCGATGCACGCAAGAGAACATTGGCAACAATTGATCGGAAGAAGAGTAGGAAGGGTAGGGAAGGAAAGGGAAGGGAAGGGAAGGGACTGGTTGGTTGGTTGGTTGGTTGGGTTAGAGACTCTCCTCTATGGTAATTTGATTTTACAATGATCGTTAATGAGCTTGCGAATTTGTGAATTATTTTATCTAATTATCTATGTCATTATTTATAAACGTGTAATGCATTTATAATCAATCTCATTATATTATGGGTTCAAGGTCCGTTAATTGCAAGTATCGATGATGCTCTCCAATAATACGATTTCTATAGAAATAATAATAATAATAATAATAATAATAATAATAATAATAATAATAATAGTTATTATTATTATTATAATATAATTAATATAACTTTTTATTTAAAACAAATATTTGGATAACCCTGACTCAATAATAGGTAAAAAAAAATTAAATTTAATATTAATTAATGATTATAATATAGAAAAGTAATTTAAATACTAATGAAAATTAACCCATTAAAGTGCACATGGGGTGTTTGACACCCTCAACAAATTTGTGATCTCTCGAAAATGGTACTGAATTTGAAAAAAATGGGTTATTTGTTACGCCATCTAATGTTGGGTATAAAACCTATTCTATTTTAAAAAAGATGTATCAAACTATTTCTAAACAAAATTGCGAGGTCTAAATAAATAGCAGCTTCAGGAGATGTGTTCAAACACGTTGGGGTGTCAAACACCCACAGTGCACTTTAAGGGTTAAAATAGACAACAAAAATGCTAAGCAATGTTAAATTTGAGGATTTTTGTAATAATATATTATTATTAACAATGCTCACGCATACAATGATGATGATGATGATGATGACACAATTATTATAAGACAAGAAGTAAGTTCATAGTCATCGGTTAAATATCGATTTGTTTGTTGTGTTTAAACGTGTAGAGAATTGCTACGTCCAGGTTATATTGCAATTCAGTAGGTCCCGTTTAATACCCACCACAATCGGCTTTTATCTTTCATACACATCCAAAGGTATATAAACGTAGTTACACGATTACGTTACCTACGATAGTAAAACGTTATAAATGTAATGTCGAAGTAGCATCTAAGCCAGCTTAGATCCCATTACTGATATTATCCTCTATGAATTTTGAATATTATGCCAGTATTAGATAGATATTCGATTATATACGTTGACATTTATATTTATAATTTCTAATGAAATATATTTTTATCAAATAAATGTTATATATTTGTTTAATATTGTATTAAATATTGATTTTTTTTTACATTTATACTTCAATATTAGATCAGATTTTAATTCATATATTTTATTCTAATGACGAATTATTTAAATATTATTGGATAATAATATTAGAAATTTAAATCATATTCAAAATGTTGTCCTGTTTATTGCAAAAATATTAGAATCATTTGTTAAGAAGTAAATTTAGTATTAATTAATTATTTTGTGGTATAAAATATACAATTTTTTTCTAAAATAAAGTTTAATCTTTTGTTCACACTTCATGTAATAAAAAATACACGAATTAATAATAATAAACATTTATAATATTTAAATGGTGATAAATGTTTGCAAGTTAAATTCAATTTCAACAAATGCAAATTGTACCGTGAGAAAATTAAAAAAAAAAAAAAAAATAATAAATCGTTCTATTATATAAAAAAAATCAATTTAACCAATCATCGTTTCCCAAGTTGTCGGAGGACAAAAATTTGCTATATCGCAAAATGATTGTTCTTTTTATCAATGAAATTAATGAAAATAAATAATTTTCATAAATAAAGGAGACATATGTGTAATATATGGTGTAAGATAAAAAAAGAGAGATATAGAAACGGATAGACAAAGTTTTAACTACTGCAATAGGCAGACAAGCAGAAGTACAGTAGTGGCAGTAGATGATTGGTCAGACCATGTCTGCTTGTGACGTGTTCACTTGCTAAGTTCATCGGTATCTACTGTGTGAGAAGTTCATATATGACCTACTATACAAACACAAACACAAACACACATATATTCAAACATAAATACATATACACACACACGTTTTAACACGTACATAGTATATAAATTACACGCACATATATGTATGTTCTACACATGATGTATTATACATATATACACAAGTTTTGAGGATTATCATTGGGGACTAACGTAAAAATAGGAATTGTTTTGCAAATAAATTATCGATTTTATTTGTCAACGAAGTAATGAAAGATAGATAGATAGATAGATAGATAGAGAGAGAGAGAGAGAGAGAGAGAGAGAGAGAGAGAGAGAGAAAACCTAACGATTTGTTTAACTATCGTAAAAATAAAAAGAAAGATAGGTATAAAAAGAGAAAAAAAAAACAAACAAACAGAGATAACAAAAAACAAAACAGAAAAAAGGAAATTCTATACGAAAAGTTGAACTTTTTGACGTTTGTTTTAATTAACGATCCTTTGAGTGGCGTTTAATTTTAACATCAAGTAAATTTGTATTCCATTAGAACGGTTCTTTATTTATTTATCAAGATCTCACTACTCGGTACTTAGAATAATATTTGTCTTTTACTATAAGCGATCATTCTTTCTTTCTGTCTTTCATTTTGTATCATTAGAAACTTTTTGAAGCGAAAACATCTTTAGAATGGGTGTGATTTGAAAAAATGTAACGGAGCGGTAGGCGGCTATGTAACGGCCGCGATACTAAATAAGAAGAGAATACAATTATCTTATTATATATTAGATAATTTTTAAGAATAAAAAAGAAATAAGAAATAATAAAGAATTAAATAAAATGTTTCGATTAAAAAAGTATAACATATTGTTTCAATTAAATCATTTCTAATTTTGTATACCATAAAACATCGTAATTAATTGTAAATGAAATAAAGAAGATATTTGAAATAGCAAGCAAGCATGACAAATATTTCAAAAGGAATTATAATGTAGGTGGTGATGGTGGAGTGTTACAGAAAGTTACAGAATTAAAGACAAGGAGAGATAGATAGATAGATAGATAGATAGAGAGAGAGAGAGAGAGAGAGAGAGAGAGAGAGAGAGAGAAGGACTATGCACAATAGTTAATTCGAAAATTTATAGATCTCGGTTAGATTCGTGCGTGCTGCATGGTGTTGCTTTTCAATTAAATACGACAAGCAGTAATTCTAAAGGAAACTATTTCTCTCTCCTATATATATAGGACGTATATATATATAGGATATATATAAACGAAATATATGACTGTAATAATATGAGTGTGTGCACGCGTAAGTAATACGAGATACTAATTGTACGAGAATATAGTTATCTCGAGATAGTATTATATATTTTTTTTAATTTTTATTTTTATTTTTATTTTTATTTTTATTTTTATTTAACGAGATATTCTCTGTGAAAACTAATTTTGCTTTACTTATACTCGAAAGATCCTTGCAATCAGATCGAACGATTTACCGTGATCGTGACTTTTATGAGAAAAAGATAGAGATGAATGAAAAGAGAGAAAGAGAGAGAGAGAGAGAGAGAGAGAGAGAGAGAGGAATATAAAAAGAAAGAAAAGAATCAAAGTGTTCTCGAAGGAAGGAAGGAAGGAAGGAAGAACGTGTTTTAAAAATTCATTCCCTTCCCTGACTCTTTTTATTTATTCTTTTTTCTCTCTCTTTTTCTTTCTCTTTCTCTTTCCTTTTTTTCTTTATTTTATTTTCTTTTCATTTCTTTTCTTTTCTTTTCTTTCGTTTTTTAGCACACCAACGAACAGCTTGTAAAGGAAGTAACAAGAATACGTCAAAATATTCATGAATGGTTGTACAGAACACTATGCTGTTGGATTCTCTTGATATTCTTCTTCTCTTTCTCTCTTGTATATATATATATATATATGCATAGACATCTTCTCACATGTGTTTTCTCGGTAAATTTACACACATGCGTATATATCAAATCTCGAGGGACCGAGTATAGTTGTTATATCGTAGATACATATTATACATAAACGTTTCCTACGGGATGCATCGTTGAGATGTAGCACGCAAGTTAGTATAGTAGATAGATATATGTATATAGATAGCAACAGCAAGATATATACATATATAATATTTTATATATATATATTTTATATATATATGACGCTCGCAAGCAACATTTTCAAAATGTGTCTGGAGGGTTGCATTCATACAGGCGCGCATTTTTATAATAATTACTAAGAAAGTAAATAATAAAACACTAGAAAAAAAATGTATTGCAAATCAAATATTGTTATAAATAATGATATATATATATATATATATATATATATATATATATATATATATATATATATATATTAGGATGCTTTTGGCTATGCGTTGCTAGGGTTTTGTTATAAAATGTTGATTTAATGTATAATTCTAAACTATTTAGTAAATTACAAAAAAGACGTAGATAACCTTTAAATAAGAAATCCTTAAATTAGCAATAAAAAATGAAAAATAATTTTGATAAAAACTATTCTATGTACTAAGTTGAACATAATATTGTTGACTTAATATTTTACATGCATATATATATATATATATATACATTTAAAATAAAAAGAGAGAAATAGATAGAAATAATAAAGAGTTTTTTAAAAAAATGTCAAATTTGAAAAAATATATAATGGTTAAACTGTTTCGGAATATATGTTTTTACCGTATAAAATATTCCATGTACATTATATTTTGTATAAATAGAAGAGGACAACATTTTTCTGACCACACGAAGAGAAGAACGACAGTCGTGTGTGGAGATAACGTTCCCCTTTCTCTCTCTTTCTCTCTTGAATTGTTTTTTTTTTCTATTTTTGTTTTTTGTTTTCCCGTAGCATTGTTACGTACGGTAATAAAGTGATTAAAAATTACGGCCGCGTGTTACGTGGGAAAATTAAACGTGGATGGTGTGTGCTTTATACCCATGCAAGATAAAAATTCGAAATTGGAGCTTTCCACGTTGTTTCTCGCGGACTTTTCGATGTTATCATCATACTATTTACGTGTGTACACGTAAATATTCGTGCGTGTGCGTGTACGTGTGCTCGCATGTGTTTCACGTGTTTAAATCTCTTCCCCAATTATTTTTTGTTTTGTTTTTAAGTCAAACCACCACCACCCCACGTCACTTTCTTTTTCACTTATTTTTGTTTGAAAAGTCGTTTCGTTTCGTTTTTCTTTTGTAAAAATGAAGATAATAATGTTTGCTTCGAGACTTAAACCTAAACCTTTTTAAGTGGTCATAAATAATTAAATTTGATAAATTTAACAACCTCTCGATCGTTCTCATGTGTTACTATTTGTCGGTTTGCATTAATTAATTATTGCCATTATTGCGTTAGTAAAAAATGAAACGATTTTTCCGAATCACCTAATATATGGTTGAAAATGTTTAAGTAGTACGAATAGTATGTTCTCATATAGCCAGACATATATAAATAATACCAACTGTGGGGATTATTATCTTTATATAGTCAAATATTTTAAAATAATACAAAGCCAGTCCCCTCTCTCATCATAAATGATCAAGTATATTTCAAACATAATATTTTATTTCAAAATATAATCAAGAAGAAAATTAATCAAGTGAAATGTGTGTGTTTTTTTTTTTACTTAAATAATAGATCTTTGCAATTTCATACGTATGTATATAAAATAAGCATACATGCAATATATCTCGTGTTAAAAGGTCACGCATGTACTTCCTCCCTCACCACTTTTCCGTAATAATATACGCGAATTAATTGTTTTAGCGTCTCTCTCTCTCTCTCTCTCTCTCTCGTAAAACAGTAATGTCAGTGTTGGATCTTAAATTGCTCGTCGTCAACCCCTTGTCGCATAAATTTCATTCTCCACTATTCGTCTAATCATCTCAACTCAAATTCATTCTCACTTTGATCCACGATCTTCGAGTTGAAAAGCATATTTCTCTCTCACTTTAAAGCGTTTCATTTGCGTGTCTACAAAGTCACAGAATGTGGCAGTTAATATTTCTCTCTCTCTCTCACTCTCACTCTCACTCTCATTCTCTTTTACTCTCACTTCTGTCTTTCTCCCATTCGTACAATTTTGTCTGTCCTTTTCTCATTTATAGTTGGTACGTAGAGATCTCACGTTGGATGAACAACGTTCATGATTTTCCAAAGATTTATCACGCGTAAATTTAACACGACGACGTTTTTGTGTGTACGTGTGTATATGTATGTATGTCTTCATCGTCGTTCCCTCGTATAACTGGGAAATGTTAAAGCTCAACGAAACGAAATCCGATCGGATCGGATCGGATCGAATCGGAAAGTTTCGCGGTGCAAATTCGATATTCCTCCTCGTACGAGAGGAATAATGTTCATATAAAGTTGGCAAAAGATAAATTGCTTCGACTATCTCGGAAGAAGATTAAATAAAACGGTGTTCGTCAAGTTTTCAAATTGAAATCGTTTTTATATATCTGATCAACAAATAATAATTAATAAGACAATTTCCTTTGATATATAATATATATATATATATATATATATATATATATATATATATATATATATATATATATATATATATGGTAATAATATTATAATAACAAAATTCTAAAATTATCTTATACTCTTGATACTGTGCATTTGTCTCATTCTCTGTACACATGATTATTTACTTTTATTTCATATAAAATACTAAATATTATTTTAAAAATATGTATAAATCAATTACAATATTACAGTTCACAATTTTTATCATTATTTAGAAAAATATTTGATTTGTCAAACATTTTTTTAAAGTGTTTTATTATTTACTTTCTTAGTAATTATTATAAAAAAAATGTGCGCCAGTATGAATGCAACCCTCCCTGTACGAGTGATATATAATTTAAATGTGAAATTGTTATGATGAAGAAATAAGAAAAATAAAAAAGGAAAATAAAGAAAAGAGACAGAATGAAAGAAAGGAATGGTAAAAGGAAGAAGTTTTATTATATGCGATTGTAAAACCAAATGAAATTTCATTTCGAATTCGTTCGAGTGAAAATTAACATTGGGATACTGTTTATTGCAATCGTATCGATTGATAATCGTACCAGAATTTTATCCTTGTGTTACTTGTGTGCGTTATAATACGTTACGCGATCGTTAATTGCATTATCGATCGTTCTGGAACCAACCAAAGTGCTCTTTTGCAATTAAGCGCCACTGCGTTTCTTCGAAAAGAAGCGGGAACATTTATCAAAAAGAACAAAATCAAATGAAATGAAAAACAGAAAAAGAGGAATAAAGTATTGCAAAAGGTTATTGAAATCAATTTGATAACTAACTTTAATTAAAATATTAGGTCGAGTCATGAGTAACATCCGATGCGACTATGTAGAATCTATTTTTCGTATTTACCTATTATAAGTCACCGAAACAAACGAATTTTTGATATCACTGTATAGATGAGGATTTAGTTTAGTCTTTTGTCAACTTTTTGAAGTGAAAACTTCTTTAGAATGGGTGTCATTTGAAAAAATGTAACGGAGCGGCTGTTAGGCGGCTATGTAACGGAGCGGTGGGAGCCAATGAAACGGCCGCGATACTAAATAAGAAAATAATACAATTATCCTACACCAGATATTTGGTATATTAGTCTCAAAAACTTAAACTCGTCTTCGTATTCTTTTTTTTTCCTTTTCTTCGGTTAATAACCTTCTTCTTTTTTGTAGTTAAAAAAATTTAAGAAAAATAAAACGAAAAGAAATCACCAAATTTTCGCCATATTACTTCAGAAAAAAAAACGGAAGAAAAAAATTAAAAAGAAGAATTGAAACGAGAGAAGAAAATGGATGAAAAAAAAAAAAAAAGGAAAACGTAAGAAGAAGCAGAAGAAAGAGAAAGAGAAAAAGAAAAAGAAGAAAAAGCAGAAGAATAACTTTCGTAGTTGGTGCTTTTAAGAGAACTTGCTCACGATTTAAAGTTTAACGGTTCTCTTTCGTAGTATTTATCCGTAATGTAGAGTCCTTAATTAGTACGTTTGCGTCAGGCTAATTACTCGGCCGCGAGTTCATAAATAGTTCGGTGTGGCACAGGCTATTATTCGGCTTTCGTAACAGCGATTTTCTTATGGGGAGAAAAAAAAGAAAAAAAGGGGGGAAAAAATAGAAAAAAAATTGTTTCGTGTACGTGTGTGTGTGTGTGTGTGTGTGCGCACGCGCGTGTTTCTCTCATTGACATTTCTTTTTTTTTTCTTTTTTCTTTTTCTATTTTCGTCGAAATTTTTTGTTCTCCAATTTTCTCTCTCTCTCTCTCTTTCTCTCTTACATTTCTTTTTCATTGGTTTTTCTTTCTTCTAACAACCCTCCGGAGACTAATTTCTTTTTGTTATTTTTTATCCGAAGAACCACGACCAACCGACCCAACCAGTTCGTTTAATCGATTCTCTTGGTGATTCTTAAATTATTAACATACACATGTCTTTAAGTCAACGAATTACCTTATACCGCCATTTGTTAGAATCTTATCGAACTAACAGAGATAATCATGACACATTCTTAATAAACAAATAATTCGTAATAAAATAATATTGCAATTATAAATTGAGATATAAACTGTCTTATCTTTCAAGTTCAATGAAATTGCACACAGTGTGCAAAATTTGATTAAAATTGGTTCAGTAATTTAGGAGTCCATTGCGGACAAACAACGTGACACGTCATTTTTATATACATTAAGATATATCGATGAAATTATCACGAATAATCCTACGGTGATATATCGATTAATTTAACCATTAACCCCATCTTATTTCTATCCCATTGCAGTCCCCCCTGTCCCACCCCTCCCACTCTCACTTTTTCTAATACACGAGCTTATAATCTTTCTTATTTTTATTTCATTGGAAAGAAAATTCTGAAAGACCAGGTATTGCGTAGCGAGATAAGGAACTATTCGGTTAACTGAGGGAAAATCCGTTTGTCCGATTTATCAAATTAGTTTAAGCCGTTTTAAATGGCTTCTCAGACGTAAAGTACTGTAAAACGGCGTCAAGCAGAATGGGGAAGGGAAGAAGAAGAAGAGAGGGAAGAGGAAGCAGAGGTAATCCAAGTTGTGATGAACACATTCCATGAAAATGCTTAACCATGACAGTTTTACGAATACTAAGCTTAAACCACAACACACATACACATACACACATACACACAAATACACACTATTAAATTCTTTATCATATTTTATTAATTTTTGTTCTCGTCATATGATAGAAATTGTAAATGATAGTAGTTTACTGCGAATCATGGAGTTTACAAATGTTTTACGGTGCGTGTTTAATAAGTTGTAATGTAAAAACGAAAAGATAAACAACGAAATAAAATAAAACAAAAGAAAATAATAATAATAATAATAAAATGAAGAATAAAATGAATAATGAAAAGTAAAAAGATATGGTAAAACACAAAGAGTATAATCATTATTATTATTATGATGGTGGTGGTGGTGGTGGTGGTGTTGGATAAATAAGAAAAGTATTACTTCCGGCCTTGAACTTTGTTCAATCGTCGTTAGCAAGCAGATAAAATCAGTGAAAAAAAAAAGAAAAAAACATTCGTCAATTTATTTTTATCGTAAACGTATTTATTCCACATCCCTAAAAAAGAATATTAATTGATAATCGATATTATTTTGTTAGACTATAATAAACGATAAATCATCTGTCTATTCTTATATTTAAAAAAAAAAAAACAATTTAACGTTATTTTCGTACGATTTTTTTTTTTTTTTTTTAAATAGAAATAAGGTTAATTGAACATGAAAAGTTTGGTTAAAATTATCTTTTATTAATTTTTATATATGACTGTGTGTAAATGTTTCTTAAAATATAAGTACGAATATATCTTCTTCTTCTCACCCCCGTCCCCCTTCCCTCACCCTCTCTTCAACCCTTTTTCTTTTTTTCAGTTTATCTTTCGATGGTGTCGCAAGAACGAGCAATATTGACTGCGGAAAATTGCCTGTTTCTAGAACGTGAATCGGCTTTCATGCGATATGGACTTTTTCTACGTGGGTTGAAGAAAAGGGGTGAGGAGAGGGGTAGTAGTAGGGGGGTTGGGGATTAGGGGTTGGGGAATTGAGGTGGTAGAGAGTTGGTGGTACACTATGGATCTTCTGCTTAAGTAAAGAAAAAGGAAAAATATCAGCTGCTTTGCGAATTGTGTGTTGTTGGTAAAGAAGAGAGAGAAAGAGAGAGAGAGAGAAAGGGAGAGTACACATCGTCGATATTTTTTTTTCATGTGTTTATCTTTTTTGATTTTTTTATTCTCCTCCATTTAATCGAAAATTCGCTTGCCAAAAGAAGAATGGAGAAAAGAAGAAAGAAACAGTACTAATATTGTGCAGTACTAATTTATTTATTAATATATATAAATTATAATTAATATATATTATTAATTTATTGGTTATTTTATTCATGATTAATTAATTATAATTTAATTAATAATATTATAATTCTTAATTAATATTTATAATATATATAAAAAATAAAATTAATATAAATAAATTATTAATTAATAATATAAATTGTTTTTATATTTGATTACAAAAAAAAAAATATTGTGATTAATATATAATATATATTGAAAATAAAATATATTAAAAAAAAAAAAAAGAAATTGACATGGTACAATGTTAGGTGACCTACCTACATGCATTTGGCAACTCTCCCTTATGTATTTACACACTTACATACGTTATTAATTGTCCGTGTAACCCAAATAATCTGCAAGCTACTAAACTCTCTCTCTCTCTCTCTCTCTCTCTAGATAACGAGCTTTATCGATTTTACACGCTTTATTAGTTAATTTCGATATTACCAAAAGATCGAGAGGGGAAAAAAAGAGAAAGAGAGTAAAAAGAGAGAGAGACAGAGAGAGAGAGAGAGAGAGAGAGAGAGAGAGAGAAAGAGAGAAAAAGAAATTTCTTGGGTTTATCAAAGAATTTCAAGCTTTCTCATGAGTATATACTAAGAAATATGTAAATTTTTATAGAACTTCGCTTGGTAAGACTTTCATACTGATTAAAGTAACGCCTATGTTAGTTAATAACATAGGGTTTATTAGTTTTCCACCCTAATAAATGGCCACCACGGTCTCCTTTATTGCGTTGCACAGCTTCACCCAGGGTAATGTAAATTTTAATAAAAAAAAAAAACAAAAACAACTCGTACGTGTGGGAGGGATTGTTTCTAATTACGCAAAATATACGTATATCCGTTTAACAATTATTACAAGTAATATTCTCTAAATATTATACTAATCTTTCTAATCAAATATTCGTAAAAAAAATATATATATATATATATTTTTTTATTATTTTTAAAAATATATATTTTTATTCTTTCAAAAGAACAACAAAAGATTATTAAAAAAAAAAAAAGAAACGAAATGAAGTTCGAGCATTAAGAATGAGACTTGGTAATTATCTGTATTCGAAATTTGTATAACGAATCTCTCTTTATTATTATTATTATTATTATTATGATTACTATTATGATTATTATTATTATTACTAAGGAAGATAAGAAGATGAAGAAATAGAAAATAAAGCTATAAAAATAATAATTAGGTAAAAGGTAGTGGTAAGCAATTCTATTAAGCGTCGATCAAGTTATATCTGTCTACCAAAGCACCGACTCGTTCTACTTACGAAAGCCCATTCCGAGGTATTCCTCGAAGAAAGGTTTACCTATCCTCCTTGTACTCATTCCCTTTCCTCATCTCTTCTCTTCTTTTCTCATTCCTTTCCCTTCCCTTCCCTTCTCTACCCTTTCCTTTCCTTTCCTTTCTAACCACAGCCCTTGAACCCCTTCTCATCCTCATTTTACCTAACAACACTTATTAGCAAATCCCCTCATGACTCCATCACGTTCCTTATATACTCTCTAACTCTCTACACGAAAATTCTCTTCTACTTCTATTAAAATAGAAATTTGGTAATTTCATTATAATATACTCTATCTATCTATCTATCTATCTATTCATCTATTTCTCTTCTTCTTCCTATATGTATGCGCCCATAATTATGAAATTAGTCTAATAGTCAAAATTAGAAAAAAAATATCAAAATATATACTCACTCATATATTACTCAAATATATTCATGACAAAATACAAATATATTTATTATTAAATAAGTTTATTAGTTATTTCGCATTATCATTATTTTTAAACTAACAACAACAATAAATAAAATTCAATGTGTAATTTTCATACTATGATATTGTTAAAAATAAATCATTAGATATTGAATAATAATATTTGTTATTATTTCAATATTCAATATTTCAAGAATTTCTTTCATGTTCAAATGTAATTCTTTAAATATCTAAGTGTTTTTTTTAAATTTTTTTTATATTTATTTGAAATATTGAAGTAATTGTGTTAATACACAATTCAGATGAACAATTCGTAATTGCATTAAGGTCTATGAACGTTAGAACTATATTAGAACAAAAAATGTATGAAACAACAGAAGACCAACTACAAAAATTCATCTTAATGTATTAAAAAATCAAAATGAGATTGTTATAATAAATTAAAGCAATGTTTCTTTTTTTTTTTATATTTATTTAATTAAATATTTAAAAATATCTTTCATAATTATGGGCAACACATATGGGGGGATTATAATGTAGACCATTAAAAGTAAATAAAAGAGAGATGAAAATAATGCAAAAAATGTGATAATAAATGTGAAAGAACAAGAACAGGATTAGAATGAGAATTAGGATGAGAATTAGGATGAAAATTAAGGATGAAAATGAGAATGATTTATTTCTAACATTTAGAAACGTTATTTTCGATACTACGATGCAATTGGTTCGACAACAACAAAAATATAGATAACGATAAAAGAGAATGAGAATGAGAAGTATAAGGGATGAAGGGGGATAGTAAGGAGAGAAAAGGAAAAGGTCGAAGGAAAGAAACCGGAAATGGATCGGTCGAATTTGCTGATGAAGTGGCGCCATGAATTAAGGGGGGGGAAGGAAAAGAAGGGAGCCTTTGAACATGATGGCGTCCTGATTTCGTACTTCTATAATGTTCTCTCAATATATCGATCGAAACCATCCTATAAAAGCCCTTTTCTCTCTCTCTCTTTCTCTCTTTCTCTCTTCTCTCTCTCTCTCTCTCTCATCAATTTGATTAATTATATATGCTGAAGTTTTAGAAACCACTCGACTTCTTTTCATTCCATTCTTCTTATTCTTTTTCAATCTCTTTCCATCATTTCTCTTACTCTGTTAAATATTTTTTTTTTTTACTATTTTTTTTTTTTTTTACAGTCATCTTAATGTATTATTGTTATAGAAAAGAAGAGTGGAGAGAGAGAGAGAGAGAGAGAGAGAGAGAGAGAGAGAGTGAGGTAATAAAAAACCATTAATGCATTCGAATAATATTATCGTTTCTACTTTTAGTTGTTGTGTTAACGCAACGATTTAGGTTCTGTAATTTATTGTCCCCTCTTGAAACCCTCGTTTATTTTTTTTTATATCAAATCTTTTCAAACTCATGTGGGAAATAAATGAAGTTTCACCCTCTTTATCTGTCTATCTTTCAATCTAACCATCCATTTACCAGCTATCTATCCATCTTATCGAATCTTCCAGTAAATTACTGATATCACATACAGACGAATGCGTATGACACTTCGAATCTTCGTTTTCCACCCTACCTCTCCCTCCCACTCTCTCACTCTCACATTCTCTCTCTCTCTCTCTTTCTGCTTCTTTTATTTTCTGTTCTTCTTTTTTATTTTCTTTCTCTTTCTCTCTCATTTTCTTACCAACTGTTTCTTTTTTTTTTTTTTCTTCTCTTATCCCCGTTTCTCTATAATTATTCATAATGATATGTTTCTTGAATGGTAAAATAAAAGATATTTAAATCTAATGTTTTATAATATTATATATTTAATCATTATAAATTTAAATATAAATTTATAATTTATATAATATATTAAATAATCTAATTAATATAATATATTGTATAATAATATAAAAGAAGAAGAAGAAGAAGTTTATTTTTCAGGTATACCCCCCTTTAGGGTGTTTACCCCGAAGGCCCCCCCCTACATGTTAGTTCCCCTTGACAATATACTTAATTCTAATTATGCCCTAATATAATATTAGATATTAATATTAACAATATAAAAACAATATAAAATAATATAAACAACATTAAACAATATAACCTCATTTAGTAATTGTATAATAATATATTATATAATTATTATATTAATATTAATAATAATATTTAATAAATACAAATATATTAAATGAAATTATATATATATTACTGTAAAAAATCAAGATTGTATAAAATCAAAATTAACATGATGAATATCAACGCATATGAAATACTTCAATGAAAGATTGCATTTTTAAGAATACACTCTTACAAATACATTAATGATTTCTGACATAACATACACCAAACGATCATATGAATCTTGATACCATCCAATTTCGATCTTTCATAGTAACATATATATATATCTATATCTGTCTGAACGTCATGGTAGTAGTCATGCCATGCTTGGACGAGATAATGAAGAAGCGGTAGCGAACGTTAATGCGCTGGCTTAAAGGGCCATTAAGAGACCCTTTAAGAGCCATCTTCGCGATGATATTATCGGATCGACCTCATCTCAAGCGAGTACTACCTTCAGCAGGTAACGAAGAAGTAGAAGAAGAAGTAGAAGGAGAAGAAGAAGAAGAAGACGACGAAAGCAAACTATTAGACTCATTTTATATTCCCCTTCCTTCTCCCTTACCCTTTCCCTCTTTCTCTCTCTCTCTCTCTCTCTCTTTCACTCTATACGACGAATCGAATTTTCATTATAATTTTGAAAATAATTTCCCTTCTGTCCAAAAACGATCTCGTAAATTCGTAAGGTCACTATTATTACATAAATCATTACTATAATAAAAATAATATGGAATGTGAAAATATTTGTGTACGTATGTTTGTGTGTGTGATAATATTTCTGATTAATGATTGAATTACTTTATAAAAATAATCGCAAAAATAATTAATAGTATTATTACATAAATCAACATTTTATAACAAAGCCATAACAACGCGTGACCGAAAAATATATATATATATATATATATCTTATTTATATATATATCTTAATTACTACTTAATGAATTTAATTTAATTCTTACAATAATATTACCATTAGACATATTATTATACTCAACATTAATTAGAAGTTTATATTTTGTCCTTTGGATCGATAATATAAGAATTAACCTATGAAACTTTTGTTCTATCTTTGTTTAACGTGACTATCCTTAATTATGTACATTGTAAATCTTTTCGATGTATTCGTCGATCGATAAAATTAGAGATAAGAAAAGTGAAGGAGAGAGAGACAGAGAGAGAGAGAGAGAGAGAGAGAGAAAAGGAACGAGAAGTATCGACGTTAATTAGGTTTCAAGATAAGACGATTTTACTCTCTCCATCTCTCTCTCTCTCTCTCTCTCTCTCTCTCTCTCTGTCTGCCTGTCTGTCTTTCTTACTCTCTTGTTCACATAAAATCTTACGGAAAATGGAACAACTTCCGTCGATATATTAGCCCACCCCTTCCCCTTACCCTTTTAACGATACTCCTTCGTCGTATATGAACTTAAGAGACCAGGCACGCGAACACGAGATTTTGTGTCACGTCTTTCGACGAAGTACTAACCTCACCCTATTCTTTATCCCTTCACAACCCCCTTTTCTCCTTACCTTTCTCATAAGGGAAATTAATTTTTGCTAGAGTAAGAATACATGAATGTGTTCGTACCTATGTATATATGTACATATATGAGTTTGTATATATATATGTATGTATGTGTGTGTGTGTGTGTGTGTATAATCTAAGAGTAATAAATCCTTCTTAAGTTGGGTGACACTTTCCTTTTATGTATTTGTGTCTTCTATATATATATATATATATATATATGTATGAAGGTATATGTGGATAACTGCAAGAAACGAAGGATAAAGAGAGAGAGAGAGAGAGAGAGAGAGAGAGAGAAAGATGAAAGATGAGATGTGGAAAGAGAGGAAAGAGGAATGATAAGAGTGTAAGAGAGAGAGAGAGAGAGAGAAAGTTAGATGCTAATTATTCGCGCGCTTAAGTCACGAGCATACACACACACAGTGAAGCTAAGGGATGGTAATAAACTTCGAGAAAATGAATGCAGAACGTGTTTCGTCATTGTTCTCTTACGGTGTAACGTATTATCCGAGGATTCCCTTTCAAAGCTACAAAATACTATCCATTCTATCTCTCTCCCTTCCCTCCCTCCCTAAGCCCCCTACCCCTCTTAACCCCTAGACTATTCTTTCACATTCTTCTCATCCTACTCTTCTTCTTCTTCTTCCTCTTCTTCCATCTCGTCACGAAAAGATCTCGTCAGGAAAATGAAGAAGTGAGAGAGAGAGAGAGAGTGAGAAAGAAAGAGACACGGGTTTGAAGAGAATACTGTAAAAAAAAAAAATAGAAACGTGTATATATGGAGGAGAGTTCACCCTAAAGCTTAAAACAAAAAGAAAAAAAGAAAAGAAAATCCGAATTCGAGAATATGACGGCGGCATAACGAGTGAACTATTGGAAAATCGTGAGGAGGGGAGGAGGGGAGGAGGTAACCGGGAAAAGGGGGGGGGAAACTGGATTTGTGTATGAATGGATATGTGTGTATGTGAAATGCGATAGAAGAAAGGATAGAAGTGAGAAAAAAAGGAGTCGAATCGAGGAAGCATATCAAAACGAGAAAACGCGCGAACTTTTGACTCGTATGTCGATATCAAATGCCGCCTATAAATTTTTGAAAACGTACGTAGAGAGAAAGAAGAAGAAGTAGAAGAAGAGGGGGATGAACGCGACTGGATAGAATGCGATAGACTCGGGGGAAAAATAGTTGGGAAGAGGGAGGAGGAAGGATGGAGGAGGGAGAGAGGAAGGACGGGTGGAGGAAGGTTTGCATTCCAAACTCTCTACATGCCGAATAGATAAACAAAAAAAAAACAAAAAGAAAAACAAAAAAAAAAAGCGAAAGAAAAATATACGCGCCGAGTTTTGCGACGATTCTTTTTTATCTACACAAATGTGTCTATGTATGTATGTATGTATATGGGGGGGTGTGGAATAGAGTGAGATAGTAATATGGAAGAGAGTGAGTGAGAAATAAAGAGTAATACATACACACACGTAGAAAATATCGGAATATGTTATATGTGTCGATTTGACAGCTTTTGAGAGGTATAACACAATGGATTTTCGTTACTTTTATTATTAATCATTCGTAAATTTACATTATTCGATGAATAATATATTCTTATCATATATTGAAACTCAAATATATATAGATATATAGGTCAATTGAAATGTTTAAATTAAATTGATCGTGGAATCATTCGTACACGCGAGTGTTGTTATATCGATAAACGAATTTTTTGAAATGTTCGATATTACAGATAAAAGTCAAAAGTGTAAGAGAGAAAAAAAAGAGAAAGAGAGAGAGAGAGAGAGAGAGAGAGAGAGAGAATCAAAGTAGAGAGTGGGAAGGGTGGATAGAAGAGTTTGAGAAGTTTTTAGTGATATCAATGGAAGAATATAAATCAACGCCACTCGGTCGAACCGGTTCAAAGATTTGAGATTTCCAAGTTGACAGAATTGGAACACCTATGTATAAATATATGTATATATATATATATATATGTGTGTATGTATACGTATATTTGCGTCACCGGCATAGCCCTTATCATTTTAAAACAATACCACTTTTTCTTCTTTATATTCGAGATATCCGTTTACTTAACTAAACACCTCTTGTGATAAATTCGATAACGATGATTACACGCGAATTCAAATTTTCGTATTTTTCCCACTATATATAGAAATATAATATAAAGAAAAAATAAATTTATATATATATATATATATATATATATATATATATATATATATATATATTAATTTTATTAAACGATGTACGATCAAGTAAATAGTAACAAAAAGTAATTAATAAGTAGTAAATAGTAATAAGTAAATAAGAAACATGATGTAATATCACTAATTGATGAAATATTTTAACCATACAAAAAATTGCAATAAAAAATAAAGATAAAAAAATATTCAAATCTATCTTGTTAATTTTCAATCGTTCATTTTTTATTCTAACAAATTACAAATCGTACGATAAATGTTCCATTTCAAAAAAAAAAAAAAAAAAAACTACCCCTACAAAACGAGCAGGAAATCATTTTCTCGTATTTATTTATAATTTCATTAAATACGAGAGGATCTGTGTTTCTCGTGAAAATCAAATGTATTTTTAAATTGTCGTAAAATTCACATTTCAACGATAGTACTTGTAGTAGCTTTTAGTAAAACGTATAGTTGGCATACTTATACATGTGAGTGCACACACGTACATACACACACACACACATACAATGGTATGCTTTTCAACGATGACTTTGGGCACGTAGTAGAAGCTCCAGATTAACGGCATGGAATTGTAACGGGTGTCGCGTTACTTCGTTGTGGACACTTGCGTGTGCATACCACAAGTGCGATATTGCTTTTCTCATCCCTCTAACTTCTCACTATTCCTACTCTTCTCTCTCTCTCCCTTTATCTATCTTTTTCACTCTTATTAACTTATACACTGTATAATATGGGAGATCTTTTGATACGTACAATTATTATTAATATTATAGTTACACATTAAAAAAGATTTGATAATTTGTGATCTGATTTTGATATCTTTCAAATGATATCAATCAAATAATTTTTATTTGACGTATAAAAAACATTTTATATATATGTAATTTTTTATTAACAATTTTAATTAAGTTCATAATTTCTGTGTTGGTATGTGTGCTTTTTTTTTAAATATATATTTTTAATAATATAGAGAATTACAGTATATAATCTCACTAATCCAGCACCCCATGGTCGCCCGCGCCACCCTCGCCTCTCTACGCCTATGCGCTCTGTCGTCGCGTCGTCGTCTAGCAGTCTAACCTCAAAACTTATTTACATAAAAATCAAAATAATAAAATTAATAAACAATGAGTTCTAATCCTGACCTGATCCCACAAACTGATTAGAGTTTTGAGGAGTATATACCACTTGAAATAGACCCAACCCCCAACCGGGGCTTCAATCCCCCCCTTCCTAACTCCCACCGAGACTTCGCCCCTGGAAGCCAATCACCCAAATTTGCGTGAAAGTATGTCGCCGTAATATTTGCTATAAAAAATAGTATCTGCAAATTGTGCGATGTTGTCGAATGAGCGCGTACGCACTGCACTCACTTCGCTCGTGCGCTCAACTTTGCTCTCATGGGAAATCGACAACTTATCGCACTAGTTGCACAATATACTATTCTTAAATTTGAAACATATATTTCAACTAACATTTGCTATTCAAAAACGTACCAACGTACCTAAATGCATATATAGGTGTATGTGCACTAGATATAAATCATAGATATATATATTATTCTTGAAATATTTCATCTATAGTTTTTCGATTGTCATATTTCTTCGTCCTATGTAAGAAAAGAAGAAAGAAGAAAGAAGAAAGAAGAAGAAGATCAAAAAAGAAAACAAAAAAAAAGGAATAAAAAAATTTGTTTTCTTTCACTATCAACAAATAGAACATAAATTTCACGTAACATAATAGAAAATCATCAATATGAACAATTTATAGATAAAACGACATGACACCATCGCGTATCGTTCCCATGGGGTTAATTCTTCAAAACTTTTCAACATTATAAAACTTATCCGATTTGAAATTGCACTAAAATGGTTGCTACGTTTGTTACCAGTAAGTAAAGAAGGAGGATGAGGGAAGTTACAACGTTTTATAAATCGCCACGGTAGGATTCTTTTTTTCTTTTATTTCTTCTACTTTTACTTCTACTTCTTCTACTTCTTCTTTTGCTTTTGCTTTTCGAAGAAAAGAAACGAAATGGGGCGGGTGAAGGGGGGGGGGTTGCGGGAGGAGAACGAGGAAAAAAGACATTTATTAAATGAAATAACGTTGAAAAGTGGAGTGAGACGGTTGAAAGTAGAATTTGTCGAAAGTAAGGTAAAACCTAGTATAAGTAAAAGTCAAGTAAAGGCGACGTTAATTAACGTAGAAACATTATCCACTAGTGTTAAAGCTGGCAAACAAGTCGAAGATCGTTCGATGAACGAGTCAAACACGAACTGTGAAAGAAAAATAGTGAAGGAGAACAAGAAAGAAAGAGATAGAGAAAAAGGATAGAAGTATACGTGTATATGTACGTATATGTATGTAACAGAGAGAGAGAGAGTGAGTGAGAGAGAGAAAATAGAAAAGTGAGAGTAAGAGAAAGACAGAGAGAGAGATAAATTAAGAGAAGAAATACTTGTGAGAGAGTCAAAGTGTGACAGGATGTGTGTGTGTATGTGTATGTATAAGAGAAAGAGGTATTGATAAAGAAGAAGAAGAAGAGGAAGAAGTGAGTGAGTGAAAGAGAGAAAGATATATAGAAAGAGATAGATATAAAGGGTGTAAAGTTTAACAAGATGACGTTAGAGAGTAATGAACAAACAACACGTTAAAAGTTTGCACTTTGTCAGGAAGAAGTTAAAGGGACGTGCACGAACAATTGGATGTTTGGTGTGGGATGGATGGATGGAGGGTGAGGGGGAAGAGGGAAGGGACGGAGGAGGGGGAGGAGGAGGAGGATACGAATAAGGCCGTTTTTCGCGTTCGGCGTTAATCGAATTGACACGGTTGGCCAACAAATCACTCGGAGAAAAATATATATTGAAAAGTATCACACCACCGCAGGAGTTAATTGGCTGCGAATCTCAATCTCGTTTTAAATTCGACATTAATCGATATCTCTTACGGATGAATGGATGGATGGATGGTTGATTTTTTGTTTTGTTTTTTTTTTTTTTTTTTTTTTATCCCGGGACCATTTTTTCTTTTTTTTTTTTTTGTACATTTTATTATTATCATCATCGATTTTTCTCTTTTTTTTTTTCTTCTCATTTTTTCTCATACCTTTGAAAAAAAAAATGTGTTAGAAATTTTGATTTCAACGTAAAATGAATTTTTGGAAATACATTGAAAATAAAAAATAAATTAAAGTGAATTAACAAAAAAACAAAAAACAAAGGAAGAAGACTTACTTTTAGTAGAAAAAGACAAACGATTTTTTAGGGATGTGAAGGAGGACAAAAAGAAGAAGAAGAAGAAGAAGAAGAAGAAGAAGAAAATAAAAAAACAAAAAAAAA
Organism: Polistes dominula; assembly: GCF_049000335.1. Lineage (NCBI taxonomy): Eukaryota > Metazoa > Arthropoda > Insecta > Hymenoptera > Vespidae > Polistes > Polistes dominula. The sequence continues at coordinate 797,947 of NW_028301152.1, forward strand.
GAAAAGTAAATGGGAGGAGGAGGAGGAGGAGGAGGGAAAAGAGAAAAAAAGAGGATGGGTTGAGGATAAGATCGAGAATGCCAGGAGTTGCTCTATAAAGTTTTCCTCGGAGACTACGGCTGCCGTATTTCAAAACTTACCACTTAGTCTGACTACTACTACCCTTTACTACTACTACTACTAATACTAACACCACTATTACTACTAGCTGCTTACTCGTTACTGAATATAACGCAAGGTGGACAACGACCAAGGAAGGCATGTTTAGCTCGTCGTTCAAGTAGTTTCGTGAGAAAAGTGTGTCGTTCGTATATACAGAAGGCCCATTAGAATATATTTTACGTATGACCTGAAAAGACGATTACTACTACTACTACTACTACTACTTGAGTGTGTTCTTTTAAACGAGACCGAAAAAAATTACTTTTTTCGTTAGACAGGGTGTCCTGTCACGCATTGCTGTGGCTCACAATCAGTCCGATATACACGTCTTTAAGTCAACGAATTACATAATTATGTACATATTACATAAAAAAAAAGTTCAGTAGCTTAGGGAGTTAATAAATTTATTAATCTCGGTTTTGTTTTTTGTTTTTCTATTTTGAGTTATAGGAAGTTTCGTTTCTTCCTTTAATATATTGTAAATATTCAGAAATGTGCATACTTGCAAGAATGTTTGTTTCAAAATGACCTCTCTTTTGCATTTGAACGTATGCCTGAAAGATGTTTTACTATTGATTGTATTACCTCTCTCTCTCTCTCTTTCTCTTTTTATTTCTCTATATTTCTCTCTATTTTGTCAGATATTATTCGGATTTTCCTCAAAACTGTTGTTGAATTCTCTCGTGAGAAGTATTTCGATACTGTCAACGAGCGTTCTGTAGACTGATGGATTTCAAATAACCTCCACAAGTAATATATAATCCTATTTCCAATGTCAGATATATATATATATATATAGAGAGAGAGAGAGTGTGTGTGTGAGAGAGTGAGAGAGAGAGAGAGAGTTCTGTTAGTAAACAAATAGACTGAATTATTTAAACTACTTTTCATTCTTTTGTTTTTCTATTTTTTTTTTACTTTATTTCTTTCTTTCTTTTTTTTTTTTTGGAATTTTGAATTATTTTCATACGAAGTTCGTGATACGATTCAACGAAAACTAGATGAAATATGGTGTGTATGTTTATTTAAAGCTTGTGTTTTTCTTTTTTCATTTTTATTATTATTATTTTTGGCTGTGCGTACGATCAAACTTCAAAACTATATGGGGGAATATATACATACCCACTCAGGTCGTGTTTCATGTTTTATTTACTTTAATTTTTGTTTGTTGTTGTTTTTTTCTTTTTTTTCTTTTGAAAGTAGATTCTTTTGTTAATATATATATATAAATAAAAAGAGAGAAGAAAAAAATTGTTATTAGGTAATAAAATTTATTCGCGATTTATAAAGGAAATATATAAATCATCATCGAGTGTTTAACTTTTTATAATGGTTTTATGCAATTATCGATGTCACGTGCACGCCTTTTTTTTTATGGCATATTGCAAAGTTGTATATGGCACATGACAAAAGAAAACTTTTTGAAAAGTTTGAAAGAATTTCTTTGTTATTTTTTTATTATTTATTATCTTTTTTTCTTTTTTTTTTCTTGCTTTTGCTTTTATCCAACCACACATGCGTTTAATATTAGTTTTTTTTTTTTTTTGGTATGAAAATAAAATTATATGTGCAAACGTTCTTTTTTTTTTTTTATAGGAATAATAAAAATAAAAAAATAAATTGTGTTACGAAAAAAAAGAAAAAGAAAAAGAAAAAAAAAGAACGGATAATGAAAAGTTAAGTTGCATCGGGGTGTGGGTGGCTTGAAAAGGGTGGAGAAGAGAACCATGTAGGATGGTTGGGAGTTAGACAAGAGAAAATAGAAAATGAAAGAAAGAAAGAAAGAAAGAAAGAAAGAAAGAAAGAAAGAAATAAAGAAATAAAGAGAGAAAGAGAGCAATAAAGAAAGAATTGTATCTGGAAACTACGAAATTGAAGAGAGTACCGTCGAATCAAGGTAAAGTACAATAGGCCTTTCGAATATATAGGAACAATAGTCAAGAGTTTCCATTTGTAATCGATTTTCTTTCGATCACGCTCGACCAAATCCGTTTCTACGAAGAACTACTAAAAGAACAAGAAAAAGAATAAGAAAAATAAGTAGATTTATATATATATATATATATATATATAGTTTATTTAATAATAATATATTAAATTATATTAAATTAAAAATATAATAATAAATAAATTATATTAAGTTATAAAAATAAAATAATATAAAAAATTAATATATAATTATATTAAAATAAATTTTAATAATATATATTTTATTATATAATATTATATATTTAATTAAATTAAAATAGATTTTAATAATAATATATGTTATTATATAATATTAAATATAATTTATTTTTATATATACAAAAAACACAAAAAGAAAGTTATTTTTTTTTTTTATTGACCAACAAAACGTCGATATTATTCAAAAATAAAAATAAATAATATTAATAGAATCTTCTTTTATTTAAATAACCAAATAATTGTCAAAAATATTCGATAATAGATTTACCGCGAGTAAAAATATCATTCTCCAGTTAAAAAATAATTCAACGATAAGAGAGAGAAAGATAAACAAATAAAAAAAAACAATACAAAAATAATTCCTATTATTATTATTATTATTATTATTATTATTATTTGAAATTCTTTTAGTTAGATATCTATCTGTCATGAAATTGCATTGAACGTGACCTCGATATCAGGTTATACAAATCTGTAGTACAACACCTAGGCAACTCAGGTACGGGGTGGTCCTTCGAGGCCGATTGCTTGATGGGAAAGGTAAAAGGGTGGAGGAAGAGGGATAGAGAGAGAAAGAGAGAGAGAGAGAGTAAAATGGAAATCGAATGGGATTGGACATGACCGAATAGATTTTCGAGCCGTCAGAATTTCGGGATCCAATTATAATTCCAATTCTCTTGATATTCATGGTTAAACACTGAGATTCTCTTTTATCTATGATTCTACGTGTGACACTGAAAAGTTCCTTTTAAATTATCTTTTTTTTTAAAGATTCTTTTCTCTCCCCTATCTAATTGGCTTTTGTAAATAATTCCTATGATTTGAAAACGATTATTATAAGAAAATAAGTTTTCTTTAACACCACTTAAAGCAGCAACGATTTTGAAAAAAAAACGGCCCCAAAAAAAGCATTTTTTTCCTTTTTTTTTTTTTGCATAAAGACATAGTTAAGAACATTGTTTTGACAAACAGAATGAGAAAGATACAGAAATAATTAATATTTTTTATGTTTAATTTGAAATTTTGTTCAACATTACAGAGAAGAGCCAAATATTGCAATGTTACACGTACTTACGTTGACTTGTTGATCTTTCTTTTCGAATTACTAATTTCAGAAAAAACATTTTTCGAAAAAAAAACACGATTCTTTTTTCTTTGCTTTCAAATTCTTATTTTTTTTTTTAAATCATAGAAAAAATAAAATAATACGCCGTTCGAGTTAATTCGAGCGTGAATCGGCTGATTTAGTGCGCTCGAATCAACTCGAGCATGCAGCTGCTTAAAGGGGGTTTAATTTTTAAAGATTAATTAATATATAAATAATATTGCAAAATTAATGATCATCTCTCTCTCTCTTTCTATCATTCGTTGAGAATTATTTTGAATAAAATAATAACAATGAAGTATAATAATAAATGTGATAATAATTTCGATAAGATATAAAAGAAATAATTTTGATTATTTTTATGCAATCGTTCGAAGTTATTTTCCAACGCAAAGAAAAAAATAAAAATAATAAAAGGAAAAAAGAGAAAGAAAATAAAAAAAAAAAACAAACAAACTAGAAACAGAAACACATTGAAAAGATATTATATAAAAAAAGATACACATACACACTATGTATATATCTAAACAACTAACTAAAAAAAATAACTAAAAATAATTTTGGTTAATTGTTAAAGATTTTGTATAAATATTAATAATATATTATTATTATTATTCTATATTTAAAATAAAAAAAATTTATAATGTTGGAAAAAAGTGTGATATAGTTTTATCGATTAAAATAAAGAAATGTCTATTGCGATTTAACAACGGAACCCTATAAAATTCGACATATATACAGTATACACAGTATATATATATATATATATATATACATTTCGTAGAAGGGATAAATTTTCATGGCAAAAATCGATAGCCCGGTCGGGGATATAAAATGGCGAAAATCGAAGAATCTCGGGGATTTTACGGTGCTTTTGGCTCACGGCTGCTTTTCGTTACGTTTCTGGCCACTTCGACGTTACCCATTCTCCTGGAAAACTGGCGAAAAACCAACAAAACTGAAACGAGTTCCTATGCCCGAGGCACATTTCGAGGAAAAGAGAGAAAAAGAGAGAGAAAGAGAGAGAGAGAGAGAGAGAGAGAGACAATTTTTCACTGTCGGGAAAAATTTCGCGAATGAAACAACCTAGCGTTACAATGGCGGCTAAAAAAGAAATTACGAATCTCATTGGTGTATGGTAGTGGTGGTGGTGGTGGTGATAGTGATGGGGTGATAGGGTGATAGTGATGGGATGGTAACGTTGGTTGTTGATGGTGTTGTTGTTGGTGAATGGTGGTGGTAAATTCGATGGAACCCGTTCGACGCGTCGATACGCTATGAAAAATTGGTCATGTTCGTGTTTTTTTTTTTTTTTTCTTCCTTTTTCGAGGATTAACCGTGGCGTTGTGATACGTTTAACCCGTACTACCCTCACCCCTCACCCTCACCCTCTCTTTTCTCCCTTAACACCCCTTTTTTTTTCACTCATTCCCTTTCTCGTTTTCTCATTTTTCCGGTACCCCAACTAACTGTACTTCTTCTTAATAGTCTGTTGTCGTAAAAAAAGAAAAAAAAAAAAAATCAAATCATAAAAAAAGAAAAAACTAACAAAGTGTAGAAATGAAAAAAAAAAAATGAACAAAAAATAAAAAGATAGTTACATAGTTGTGGAAATTTTTTTTTTTTTTTTTTAAGAATAAATTTATTTCAATGATAATAAACAAAATTTTAAAAACGTTAATTTGAGTGTCCCAGAAGTGTTTATTAATGAATGAATATTAATATTTGACTGCATGAAATAATTGACAATTATATTACAAAATCAAGGGTTTTTTGTTTGTTTTTTTTTTTATAACAAAACTACAGTGTGGCCGGAATATTCTAGCATAGAAATAAAATGATCTCGGATATTTGAATAAAAGCAAAACGTTTGACGTTTCAAATCCGGATATACTTTGTAAGGATCTTGTATAATGACTTGAAATGGAACCGTATGAGAGAATTTGACTTAGGCTAATCAACGTTCTCTGATCACTCGAGCCGATGTTATCCGTCTGAGTATGTCGGTGTGTAGTTTTAAGTCGCCTTGAACCTTTAGTTACACGTACGTACGAAAGTGTCTGAACGATCATTAAACTAACGAGAGAGTCTGGTCTGGTGTAAACCCACTGTGTTCCGTTTTACAAGCACTAGTTTCAACTTTCAACTTTCAACTCGAGTATAATAAAGATCATATACGACTTTATATAACTATACTTTGTAAAATATTTCTATATTCATAAGTATGTAATATTATACACGCGTAAACGTACAATGAAATTTGCAAAGTTTATTTGTCGTCGTTCTGTCGTTAACGATTTTTCAACTAATTCGATATTTCCTTTTAATGTGATGATATATTTCCAAATTTTTATTTAAAATAAAATAAATACTATCCAAAAAATAATTATGTTTCCTTTGCAATAATAAATCATCGTAAATGAATGAATTTAATCTTTAAACAAAAAAAAAAATAAGTAATAAATTTGATTTTAATCAAACTTTTACATTATACTCTAATCAAACTAACAATATTTATCATACTTCTAATAAACATTAAACCCAAATTTCCAATTACTTTAATCCTTAAACAAAACAAGATCATTAGTATAACGTTTTAGTTGTCATTCAAAAAAATTACACCACCACTTATCGATCAAACCAAGATCGAGTGGAATCTCGATTATTTCTAAGGGACAACCACAAAGTACTTTAAGCCGTCTTCGTTCCCTTAAAAGAAGAGGGTTGACTGACGTGATGCTAGGAGTGGGAAGAATGAAAAAGAAAAGGGGAGACAAACGTGGGAGAAGGGGAGGGGGGAGGGAGGAAAAGAAAGAAGGGATCTTAAGGAGCAAGGATCTGTTAGAAAAAAAAAAAGAAAATGTTGAATGAAAAAATCCATTAAGGAAAATTTCCATAATACCGTGTAAAACGTATTTTAAATGGATCGAAGGATAACGATTGGTGGTGCGTTGGATAGAAAAAAAAAAAAATAGAAAAAAAATAAAGAAGACGGAGCTGGGGGAGGGAGGGAGGGAGGGGGGTTTAAGGGAAAGAAAAGGTGGATCTTTAAGAGGGGGTTAAAAAAAAATCGTGATGCTTCTTTTTTAAATATATATATATCTATAAAAGTGAAAATCTTCAAACTTTAATGGGCCGTGAAGATATTATGGAAATGTTATTAAATGATTCCGTAAATGACTCACATCTGTCCTGCTTCTCTCAGTCTTTTTCTTTCCTTTTTTTTTTTTTTTTTGAGTAATATTAAGTAAATATCAAGCATGGATATTTTTCGTATTTAACTCGTTCGAATTGTAAGTCCCACGGATCATTCAATATCCGATTTAAAGAGATAACCTCTGTGACATTTTTATCTTTCGTTACGGATCAACGATCCGGATATTGATTTGAAATAGTCAGAACTTTAAAGAGAAATCTTTTCTCTTCTTTTTTCTTCTTTATATTCTCTCTCTCTCTCTCTCTTTCTGTCTCTTTATCTTTTAAGCCAGTAAAACACTTCGACACGTTTCTTCTTCCTTTACACGTAACAGCAGCACTTTTAACATTCTTCCGATTGAAATTCTTTTTTCAATCGATAGATAGATACCACTTTTACTACTTTTAAAAATAAATAGAAAAAAAAAAAATCAAACAAGAAAATAATCTTTTCTATCGTGTTATTCAACTTTTGCATTGGTTTGTCTTTTTTTTTGTTATATTTAAATAACATAAAATTTGTAATATAAATATGATATATAATATATAAATAAAAACACGTAAAATAATATTACAATTAAAATGGAATACGTAAAATAATAATACACGAAAAAATATAAAAAATCAATGTAACACTGAACTTTTTGTATACAAAAATTATCCATTTGTTTCAAATTCGTCGTTCTATTGAATTCTATTTTCTAATTTAAAAACATTTCAACGTTTTATTATAATCAACGAATGTTAAAGTTATCTGAAAATATGATTTCGAAAGTATTATTATCGTTCAATTTTTTCTAATCAATTTTCGAACAACCAATTGTTTTTTTTTTTTTAAATTATAAATGATAAAACTAAAAAGAAAAAAAAAGTACAAGAACAATAAGTTTAAGAAGATTTGTAAAGTATTTTGTTTTTTTCGTGAATGAAGATCAATGTACTTGAGATGTTTTAAAATTGTATTGGATAGGTAGAGTATATCTAATCGATAAATGTCAATAGCAATTTAACAAGACTTACCTCTACTACGTAGTGAAGACCTGACAGTGTCATCCTTGCAACAGAGTCTTTCCTTCTTACTGGTTGTTGCCATCGTCTCAACGTCACACCCTGAACAAAAAAAAAGAAAAAACGATTTGTCATATATCTTATTAGCATTGTTTTCAAATTATTTACTATTATTTCTACATTCACAAATATGTCGATTTAATTAATATAAATACGAAAGTACATATTTATTTCAATATTAAATGTATTGATATAATTACGAACAAATTTACAAATTAAATTAAAACATTTATTCTCTCAATCTAATGTAATTATTTTATCACTTTTGCACAGTAATAACTACGAGTGTTAAATTAGTACTGTAATATAAGTAGAATGTATTAGAATACTAAAATAATTGTTAATTAAGTGAAAGGAAGATGTATTGTTGTTTAAAGATACCAAGTATATGATCGAAGTACCGTCCTCTTCGAAATTCACCTTCAGACTGGCACGTTGTCCTCGATCAAAATACTTCTATTAAAATGTTATTTATATGACTTTCCGAATGTTACGCATGCGTACAATGGTAATAATATTCCTAATAAAGAGAATGTAACATTAAAACCTTCTGATTTCAACTTTAAAAGATAAAAACAATTTACTGTTCATCTACATTTTGTATATGTTAAAGGGATTTAAAGAAATCATGATATTTGAATTCTGCTGTTATAATTTGTCCGAATTTTAAAATAAATCTATTAAATATATTAATAATAAATTGCATGATAATGAAAAGATCATGTAAAATATTTAACTATAAAGGTAATTAACTTGTATTTTTTTTTTTTTTTTTGAAAAATGGAGTTAGGTTACTTTTAAAATAAATGGCTAATTTATTAATAAATCTGAAAGAACGCCTGCAAATAGGCAACACTCCATACAACGTCGGTAACGTTGCTAACGCGTGTTATTTATCAACGATGTATGGAATGTTGCCAATCTACAGGCGTCGTAATTAATACTCTTGCATATATTCATATTGTATATATAATATACAATATTATTCGAGAAAATTCATGAAAAAAAAATATATATATATATATAATAATAATATAATATAAAAATATATTATTAATATTATATTATTTTTAATATATAATAAATAATTTTAATAAAATAATTAATAATTAATATTACCATATAATTAATTATATTTTATAATTCACATATATATGAATTTTGATAAATTTAATTGGAATAGAGAAAAGGACGTATATACTAATAATCGGATTAGAATGTTCACGCGTTACAGATTTCTCTCGTATCTTTCCGTTTATCCCGCGAATGTTGACAATTTTCGGTGAATTTTGGAAAGCGAACTCACCTCGGGTATGTCCGTGGTATCCGGTACGTCCCTCGTAATATCTGGATCCGGTGGTCTATGTTCCGGTACCAGACCAGTGAACTTTGTTGCCATTCGTCGTCGTCGATCCAACCATCTCTGCTTTTCCGCGGTCTCGGTTTCTTCGTCAACGCCAAAGAATTGTGCGGTTTCGCGCTTGATGTAACTGTCAAGTCATATAAATGAGAATAAAATTAGAGAATAAGAGAAAGAGAAAGAGAAAGAGAAAGAGAGAGAAGTAAAACGAATTTTGAGAATGTCTTCATTTTGTAGAATTTTTTAATTCATTTTTTTTTCTTTTTTTGATTCTCGTTACGATAAGAATATTAAACGTTATTGCACGTAATAAAAATGCGATTAAAAATACAAAAGAGCGTATATATATATATATTTATTTTGTAAAATTAAATGTTAAAATGAAAATATATTTTTCAACGAATTAAAAAACGTATCTTAATAATACGCAAGAATGAATAAAATTTAATTTTCTTCTACTCTTTTTTTTTTTTTTTTTTTTTTTTTAATACGAGTTTACAAATTTTATTCAAACGAACGAAAAGAATGTAGGACCGTAGACACACATGAGCGTTACATGCTCGTAAAATCGATGCAACGAATTTGAACAATTATACGAACAGAAATAATATAATGTATGTGTATTTAATGAAAGTAGATTAACAAAAAAGTAATATAAAATAAAAAAGGAGAGATAAATTATATCATCATTTCATATCTACGTTAACGTAGATGAAAAAGTTGATTTAATTATAAGATTAATAATAATAATAATAATAATAAGAAGAAGATTATTGAAATAATAAGATAGTACATACTTTCGAATAGCTTCAGTTCGGCTCATGTTCCTTCGAAGTCTTGGTCTTTGAGAATTTCCAGCAGAAATGCTAGCAGAACTAGTAATTTGAACGTGCGGCCTTGAAGCAGTTGGTGCAGACATACTTCTGGTAATATTACTTGCTGAATGAAGAGTACCCATAACTGTACTATTTCCGGTCATCGGAATCGATGATGATGATGATGATGATGCTGTCGTTACAGGTGTTACCGTTGACGTCTCCGTAGACGTTGGAACGTTTGTACCAACAGCATACATGCCGATCACTTGATTGCCATCGCCCTCGCCACCACCATTCGACGACGAGATCGTCGATGTTACCGTTGTACCGGAACTCGGTGACGGTTGCCTGATAAAAATGGATGAAGAATTTTCTTCAATATTTCTATCTAATAGAAAATCATGTTTGTAAAATTATTGTAAAAGAAAATGGAAAAAAAAAATCATCATCATCATCATCATCAGACAAATTATTCGTACAACGTGTAACAACACAACATATGTATCGTTTTTTTGTGTTTTTTTTTTTGATATTTTTCATTGAATTATTCTTTGATGAGAAAAAGAAAAAATTCAAAATGAAAGACAAGTTGTGAAGAAAGAATGGGTTTACAATTAGATAAATAAAAACGGTGAAATGGAAGATATATAAGTTTTGAACGATAAACTCGTTCGACATGGTCCTTGAGTAGTAATAAGAGTGCAAGCTTGCGGCCTCTTACCGTTTGACCTACTTTCGAATCAGAGAGAATGAGAAAGAGAGATGCAAGTAAGCAAGGTGGCAACACATACGGCCGAAGTTTAGGAATAGAATATCGATCCGTGTGCGAGGTGCATCGTAGTAATATGCGAGAGGAATAATTATACCGTCATCCACGGAGACACCAATGGTATTTTCCGCTCTAGTTTTCTAACGGGTCGGTTTCGTCTTCTAAACTTTTCCTTTTTTTTTTATTTTTCTTTTTCTTTTTCATTCATTCATTTTTTGTTACATGGTGGACAACAAGATGTGTTCAGTTTAAAATGTAAGATCAACAAATTTTCTTATTTGTTTTTAAGAAGTAATTAATATGACATTGATCGTATGTGAGCAATTATTTTTATATCCTATTTATTATATAAATTAATTTTGATTGTAAATAAATTATATACTATTTATTTAATTATTCTATTTAATATATATATATATATATAATAGTAATAATATTAAAAAATGTAAAGGAAAATTTGCATAGAAAAAAGAAATTGTTATAAATGAAATTTGTTTGTTTGTTTTTTTTTTTTTTAAATAAATTATATACAACCATAAATTAGAAACGATATTTTTTTCTTTATAATTATCTAAAACTAAAAAAAAAAAAAACAATCAAAATTGTAACAAGTATTAACGAATCGTGCTATACACTTTAACAATAAATTAATTATATTATCTTGCAATGATTTTTTCTCATAGTTTATTTTGAATTTTTAATTGAAATTTTTCTTTATCTTAATATTTGCAATAAAGGTCTTTAAAAAAAAAAAAATTGTTTTTTTACGAAAGAAAAGTAAATGAAGATTTAGTTCACATACTTGTTCTCTTGTTGGCTTTCATCGTTGTCAATTTATTTCGCTTGTAAAGTGAAAATTGTTGACACTCAAAAGAAGCTACTCTAATAACCAAAAAGTCAAGGGATTTATGGACACCATATAATAGATGGTCGGTCCTCAGGTCACCAAACTTTTCAATTCTATCTTCTTCTCATCTATTCATGACCCCCGGTATAGTGTGTCGTACCAGTTGCATTATTTCCTTTAAAAAAAACCTTTCCACCAATCACAAGAAGGCGACACGAGTAAGATAAAAAGAAAAAAAAGAAAAAGAGAACGGTGTATTTTTGAAAAAAAGAAAAAAAATAAAAGAAAATGCTTTTCTATTTTGGTATTCGTGTATAATCAATTTTCAGAAATCGGTTCAGTAGTTTAGGAGTCCCCATTGCGAACAAACAACGTGACACGTAGTTTAAAAACCTTCCAGAATGGCGCTGGTGTAGATAGAAGATATGGTATGAATGTAGCAATTGTAAACGAATTGAAGTATGCCGAGTTATGTAATAATGTAGTAAAACATAACCTTAAAGAATTATTATGAGAAAACGTGTAACTAAAGTGATTTTATTTCGTCAACTGTGTATAGTACGTTTATTCATTTTTTATCAATTAATTTGATGAAAAAGTATGTGAATAATAACAAAACAGTTATGGGGGTAAAATTTGTATTCCTTGTTTATTTCTCAATCCTACTTTAATAATACTTGGCGCTTCCTTTAAAATTTACCCTGATGCTAATGTGGCGCCACCCTAATTTAACCCTATTGCAACGGGCAATATTTTCCGCGATGCTACTTCTATTGTAAGGGCTATTAATACGTGCAGCATCGAAATTGCACTTGATTTTAAAGCAATTTTCTTGTTGATATTAACGATTTTTAATCAAAATAAACCAAACACTAAAATTACATGTCCACAGTGGGATATTTGACTTAGTGCTATAACTGCATTTGTTCGTCCTACGTAAAATACGCGGTATTTTATGTAGGGCCACTATAGTGGTCCATAGTAGCGAAAGGGTTAATCCATTTCGACGGACATTTTTTACATATATAGATGATTCTCTTTACCTCTACCCTCCATAGGGTATCCTTTTTCTGTACAATGATGTAACGATTTACTTAGTATAGGTTGAGGATTTTGTAAAAGTATTTAAAAATGTATGTATATATATATGTATGTGTGTGTGTGTGTGTGTAGATATTCAAGTTATCTTCGTTTGCGAAGAGAGGATGAATTTGCCTTGATCACGTCACGCCCTTAAACGTGTACATATTTCGCAGAGCAGGAGGCGCGCAATCAGAGGATGCTTCGAATCTTGAGATCAAACGACGAGTTAATTGGGTCGAGGAGTTTTCGAGCAGTCCTGTGCGCATACATATACATACATACATACATACATACATACAGATATATATATACATAGTACGTTTAATAAATATATATGTATGTATATGTGTATAGTTAACGGGTAGTGTAGTTGGAGCAAAGAGATACGACATTTATTATTAGAATCCTTCTGGAATAAATCAAATTTCATCCTATCTCAATGTTTCTATTCCAAACTCCTCCGGCCTTCTATCATCCCTCTTTTTTTTTATACATTTGTATTCCTTGTTTAACTATATTTAAATTACTAGGATGATCTGTTGGTCACGCGTTGGTATGGTTTTATTATAAAACGTTGATTTTTAATATAATTCTATAAATTATTTAAATACAGTTAAATTAATATTGATTAATAATTTTTGGTAATTTGAATTAAACAACGTAACATTTGTAATAAATATAATATATTATATTATATATATTATTACATATTTATTTATGCAGAATAATACCATAATTAGTATGAAATACATAAAATAATAATGCACGAAAGAATATAAAAAGGGTTTGGTATGTCATATGTAAATCTGCAAAAAAAAGTGAAATAATTGAATTGTAATACAGCGTCATTTATTGAAAACTTACAGAACCTTAAAGACGCAGATAACCTCCAAATAATAAATCCTTTAAATTAGCAATAAAAAATGTAAAATAATTTCGATAAAAACTATTCTATGTACTAAGTTGAACAAAATCACGCAAAATGAAAAATAATTTCATGAAGATCTTTTCAGTAGTTTCAAAGTTCATTGGAAACTAATAATGTGACACTGAATTTGTACATATAAAGATGTATTATATAATAATTCTAATTATAATGCAATTTGTTTGAATATTTTATTTCTAATATTAAAAGATTTATAAAGGATTTATATAGTTTTAAGGAAAGATTTGATATTTTTAACAAAACGAGAGAAATAACTGATAGAAATTTATCAAGATAACCCCAATGGGCAGGAAAAATGGCGACTGGTGGACGAACAAGCCGATCAAACTGACTGAGTTAACAAATATCAAACGTTAACCATGAAAAATCTGTGCTATTGGGTCACGACCTACCTCAGTTCCCCATTCGAGTTTGTGTAAAATATATTATGTCAATTTTAAAATAAATATGAAGGTGAGATGAAGAAGTAAAAAAGAAGAGAAAGAAAGGAGGTGGAGAAGGAGAAGGAGAAGGAGAAGGAAAGAAGATTCATTGTTCGAGTCCCGAAATATTTCCACTTGACACTTGGATACAGAAGATTAAATAAAGATAGAAAGATCTATAGATAGATATATTGCTAGATATATCTTTATATATATTATTAAATTATATTTTATTATACTTACTTTATTTAATTTACATGCTCAAAGTTATTACTTTACTCTCTCTCTCTCTCTCTCTCTATCTAATTCTCTTTATAAATAATACAATTTTAAATTTTGCTAATTAACAAAAAAAAAAAGAATAGTAAGACACAAAAAGTATATTTAATATAATTTATAAAATAATTTCATTTATATAAAATAATATAATACTTAATATAATTTATAAAAAAATAATTTAATTTATATAAAATAATATATAATATTTAATATAATTTATAAAAAAAAATAATCATTTTATTTAAATGAACATTTATTGGAGCTTTACTAAAACTCATAATAGGCTAGGTGAAAATCGTAATAAGGGAGAGAATATAATACTTGATTCGTGGTTACTGAAGAGAATACAGTATGTACAATATATGTATACTTATCTATATACATAAATACATATATATATATATATATATATATATATATATATATATATATATAGTAACATCATATCCAGCTCGTCCAGGAACATAACTGACGTAAATCCGGTAGTAAATTTGGCTTTGATGCGGGCTACGTTGGCACTTAAATTGCATTACATAATTGCACGCAACCCTTCGGCTATCAGGAACGGCATCGTCGTTAGAAGAGCACGAATGGGAAGAGAAGGAGAAATGATAGGTGTGGTGGTACGAGTGAAATAGGAGAAGGAAGAGAACGGAGTGGAAGGGGAAAAGGAAAAGGGCTTTGCTTGCTTGCTTGCTTGCTTGCTTGCTTGCATGCTCCCTGCTAACGGAATTACATTCAAGCCTCGTTGTTTTGGGTTCTATAACCGTACTTGAGAATGGCAGAATTGTGTGACTCTACGAATTATCCTCCTCCTCCTCCTCTTCCTCCTCCTCTCTTATCGGTTAATCGGTTAATTCTATTTAATGAATTTTTTTTTCTTTTTTATTTTCTCATTAACTCCCTTTTCATTATGATCTTATTTCATATTTCATAAATCGGTTTTTTTTTCAATTTTTTTTTTTCAATAATTATGCAATCACCATCGCAATCCTATTTGTTCATACTTTTTCAAAAATAACAAATGAAAAATGTAAAAAAAAAAAAAAACATATCAAAAAGAAGAAGAAGAAGTCTATGGGATAATAATTTTGTAAATCTTTCTCTACCTATGTAATAAATTGTATCGAAATAAATGGAAAAAGTTCGTAAAATGATGAAAGAAAAAAAGAAAGAAATAAATAAAAAGGAAAGTTGGTTAAAACTTTGGTAGAAAGATACGAATTTAAAATTGCAATATTTGTGTAATCGTTGAATTGAAATTTATTGTAAAGGATAGAAAAGATGCTATTTTTTTTTGTTTTTCTTTTTTTATTTTCTTCTAACTTTTATCTTTTTTTTTCTTTTTTTTTTGAGAATATGTAATAAAGAAGTGTGCGTTTTTATTGATAAAAAAAAAAAAAAAAAAAAATTGTAGTAAAAGAAACGTTCACGTGTTACTTTCAAACGTAACATTTTCTTCTCGCAAAATGGCAGCTCAAGAGTCGCGAAGAATTCGCGTCCTAATGGAAGAGTGTTGTTCACTCCACGATATCCCATCATCATCATCATCATCTTCTTCTTCTCTTTCTCTCTCTTTCTCTCTCTCTCTCTCTTTCTCTCTTTTTCTTTTTATCTTTTATTCTCGGTACAAGCTACCTCGGTTTCTCAGCTCAACGTTCCGCCATGTTTAAAACCATCCCCCACGATGTTTTTATTCGGTTTCCCGAAGAAGGATCAACGGCATGTGATAATGAAACGTTTCTCGTATTTCTTTCTACCCATTATATATTTTTCGACTTTTTTTTTTTTGTCCATCTATTGTTATTCTTACTTCCATTTTTTTTTTCGTTTTTTACTATTATAAGTTTGTTTTTATCTTTTTTTTTTTTACGAGCCTAATAAAAGATTTTATTCCTATCCCAAAAATTTCTATAGAATTTGATTATTATAATTTGATTTTTATTATTTCTTTCTATGAAGACTAATACGATGATATATATATATATATATAATAAAATATAAATATAATATAATTATATTATAATAATAAATAAATATAATTAATAATAATTATTAATATATATATATATATTATAATTATATAATAATATATAATTTATATATTATATTATAATAAACAAATTTAACTTTCCACAAATTTTAACGTTGTTTTTTAAATACGTTTATACACGTTTTTTTTAACTCCGCCTAGTTAATATCTAGATATCTAGATAATAACTAACTGGTCCCAAGCCCAGATAAAGGACGAGGATTTAAGGGTGAGGCTAACAACCTACCTTTGGTAAAAAGAAAAAAATAATCGCTCCTGGAATTACCAAAATAGCCTTTTTAGGCTGTACAATTAGGAATAACAGGAAGAAATCCTAAGAAGTTTATACGTTTATTAATATTCTTATTAAATCATTCTATCGAAATATTTTTCGTCATTCAACCTATTTATCTTAAAAGATAAATTCGTATCGTTCGATCGATGTGTCTCGCGACAAGTTTGTTCGTATGTAAAACAAAAAAAGAAAAAAGAATAAACGGGATTTCAATTTAAGTCACGAATGTTCCCCCGGACGGATGTCAACTTAATCGACGCTTTTAAGGTGAAAAGCTCGTTTTTCTCTTTCCCTTCCTCTCCCTTCCTCTCTCTCTCTCTCTCTCTTTTTTTCTACCATCTCTGTTGAGGGAGCAACAGCAGCAGCAACACTCGAGCTGTTCCAGAGTTGAGGGTAGAAAGTTGCCGGTGAATTTTGAGAAATGGGTTAGCGCCACCCACCAAGGTCTGTACGTGTGAGGCATGCATTGAGTTCTCAAAGACGAAATTAAAAAATGTTCTCTCATAGCGATCAGAAGAAAAAAAAATATGAGATAAAATGAGGGGGGGGGGACAAAAAGAGACAAAAATTATGTGACAGAAACAGAAACAGAAACAGAAACAGAAACAGAGAGAGAGAGAGGAAAGTGAGAAGAACGTAAGAAAAAAATGGAAATACTGAAAAAGAAAAAGAAGAAAGTATGAAGTGAGTGAGTGTGAGAGAGAGAGAGAGAGAGAGAGAGACAGGGAGAGATTGATAATGATAAGAAACGGAAAGTTTAGATAAATGTTCAAGATGAACAGTTTTAAAGTATAAACCGAGTATCTTAAGAATGTTTTTGTTTGAATTAGACTGACTTGTCCATCCTTTTCACCATCTTCGACTATTTTCTATCCTTCTTCTTTTCTTATCGATGGGCTATTGTACTATTTAAACGTCATTCAACGAAATAAAGTAACGTTACTAAAAGAAGAAGAAGAAGAAGAATAGTAAAATAATAATAAAAATCATAAACTCTTCTTCTTTCTTCTTTAATTCTATCTTATTTGATATTATTTCAACTAATACATGTTTTTCTAATTATTATTCTATCATTTTAACATTAAATCCATCGTTTTTTCTCAAAAAACCATCTGTATATGTATGTGTGTATACTCACTCATGATAAACATTCTCTTATCATAATTCATATGTCGATCAAATAGAAATAAAAAGAAAATACTAGTAGTGGTGTTGGTGTTGCTGTTGGTAGTGGTGGTGGTGGTGGTGGTAGTAGTGGGGTGGAGGGTTGGTAAAGAGAAAACACGTTAACATTCTCGCTAGGAAGTTTGTAAAAGGTATACATTAGTCGGATAGAGAGATAGTATAAAGAGAAAGAAAGAGAAAGATGAGAAAAAAGAAAAATAAAGAAAGAAATAAAGAAAGAGGAAGGGAAAGAACGAAAAGGGTTGGGGTGAGGTGAGGAGGAGGAGGAGGTGGTAGGTGGTTCGGGGGTAAGGAAACAAGTGGGTCAAGTTGCTTCGTCGGCTCTCACAAACTGGAGTCATTGTTATAGGAAAGGAGCGCCCAAAGCGAACGAAATAAGGGTCTTTAGAATTCTTCGTGCGCGAGAGTGCGGACGAAAAAGAGAAAAAAAAAACAAAAAAGAAAAAAAAAAAGAGAAAATTTTTAACTGGAACGCGCCGAGAGTGTACGGACAACAGTAAAGAGGGGTGTCAAAGGGGGGAGGAGGATGAGAACGAGGAAGAGGAAGAGGATCGACGGGTGTTAGAGAAAAATGTCCGCAGCTGAAAAATCTACGCATACTTGTGTGTCCTTTGTTAACCTGTAGCGACTTGTATGTATGTATGTATGTATGAATGTATGTGCGTGTGTGTGAGAAATACTTGGAGAATATTTCACGTATCCTAGAAAGTTGAGTGAAGAATTTCAATTGTTTATTTCTTTCTTTCTCTTTTCTAACAAGGATTAGAAAAATGAAAAATTAGGAATTATATATATATGAAGGAAAAGAACACATTTAATATCTTTCACGTTATTCTTTAAAAGTGTAACACCACAAAGTCAACGACTTCATAGATAGTCGATAATTTGTATGGTACCAGACATCCCCTATCAATTATTTATACAAAATAATGTTTGTTGTCCAATCAAATTCGTTGTATAAGAAATGAGATTACTTGTAGTAGTATAATTGTAGATAAACCAGACTTTAGTCGGATCAATTGAATATTTTACTACTTCAATATGTCTGATCTCTACCTTTTAACCCTTTTCACGAAGTAGTAGTATAAGTTTAAGTTGGAATGTCATGGATTAGAAATTATTCTTGCTTCGGGCTTGAGAATCTCGTTTATTTATGTCTTATCATTGGTGGTGGTAATGGTGGTGGTAATGGTGGTGGTGGTGGTGATAGTGATAGTGCTGTTGCTGCTAATTTCGTGCTTTCTTTTAGTTAGATACAGCCATTGTTCAATTGGAGAATTCCACAGAAATGACGGCGTACAGAGAGAGTTCAATTAGCCGTCGTGTACAGGTAGTCGAGGGAGGGGGTGAGGGATGAGGGTAACCGTGGATAGTTCATTATCGATGGAAACAATGGTAGGAACGATCGATAGTTGTCTCACACAATCAGCAATACCCATTTTCACAACCACCACTACTACCACTACCACTACTACTACTACTATTACTACTACTACTACTACTACTAATGGTAAAGTACGCATCGAATACACGCAATTTCGTCGTTCGCTTTCCGCACTGCGAAAGACAATGGTAGACGATATAAATACATGCCAGAATATTTGCCATTACTTTCCGATTGTTAAACACGACGACAACGACGACGACGACTACGACGACGACGACGTCGTTAACAAAATTTAAAACCCCCCTGAGTTTGTTGATAAGAGTCGAATAAGAGTTAGTGACTTTTTGACCTAAAAAGTTACAAGAATTTTTCTTTTCTTTATAAATATTCGTACAGGGATAATGAACAGTAAAAGGGGGTTTGGTTTGTCGAATGTTTTTTCTCTTTTATTTTTTTTAATTTTTTTTATCAGATAAGTAAGAAGAATCGACGAAATAAATTCGTTCACTTCGATTTATATTTAATATATATATATATCCAAAGTTGAAGGTGGTTCCTTGTTTTTTTTACAATCAAAGAACAAACAAATATTTCCAATTGAAATATTATTATTATTATTTAAATAATATCTATTACTTTAAAAATATATAATATCTTATTAACACTGAATAAATAACGTAAACGTATCACACACATAGTTTGATAAACGATGGTTTAAATATCCCTACTTACTCGGGGGGGGGAAATCTAGTAACTACGCGAAGGAGATTTCAAAGCTTTATATCTACCATAATATAAAACCCTTTGATTCAGTGAAATATAAGGATAGAATAGAAACGCGTTGCGTATTCTTTCTTCCTATTGTGAAACTCGTACTACAAAGGTTGAGAACGATAAAAATAGTAAAACTGGAGTGAAGATATGCCAACCAAAAAGGGAAATAAAGAATAAGAGAAAGAGAGAGATACAAAAAGAGATAACGTAGGTGTCATCACCGATCAAACGACAACTGAATCGTACTTCTTTATCAAAAGGGTTGAGAATGGGGGAAAGGGGTGCCTTTTGCAAAGTCAAATATTATTCCTCGTCCCTAGTATGAAACACACAAGCTGCCACCCTCCTCCTACTCATCCTCCTCCTCACATCCTCTTCATCCTGACGTTCCCATTTTTTTCTTCCTTCCATCCTTCCTTCCTTTCTTCACTCTTGTGCTCTTTCCCTTTTTTCCCTTTTTTTTCTTTTTACACTTTTATTTTTCTTTTTCTCCTTCAGAAACGAGTTTTGCTGCAAGCCGTTGTAGGGCGTGGCGTTACAAGTCGTCGTCCACGACGAGGACGAAGACGAGGATGAGAATGAGGATGAGGATGAGGATGAGGATGAGGATGAGGATGAGAGGCTGGAGGATGTAGTAGTCCGCTATTACGTCACTTTTTCAGTCGACGTTTGCCAGTGAAAACGAACATTTTTCACACGACACTCCGTTAACCATTCTTACCAACACTAGCGCGTGAATCTTGTCTTTCTTATTCTTTTTTATTTTTCTTTTTTCTTTTTCCTTCTTCGCCATGCCATCGAGAGCCTTGACGTGTTAAATCTCGAACGACTACGCCATCGTTGAGTTTCAGGGAGAGGATAGGACGTGGGGGTTAGGGGGATGAAAAAGGACGAATTTTCTCTCGGCAAGGAAACGTTTTGTTTTTTTTTTGTTCCTTCCTTCTTTTTTAATTTCCTATTTCTCTTTTTATTTTTTTGATTTTTTTGTTAATTTGTAATTTTATCCACCATCAATGTTACATATATATTTATATGTAGATATACAACAATATTACGTATATATATATATATTTATATAATTGTTTAATTATTATTTATATATTTAATATTTATAAAATTGTTATTTCTTTTAATTTATTTTATATTATATTTTATTTATTTATTATATTATTTAAGTAAAATATATTGTTAAAAAATATTAATTAATTTATAATAATTAAATCGACAATTTCAATAAAATGAAGAATTTTTCAAAAAAATATACCCTTACAAGATAATAAGACTTTATTCTAAATATAACAAGAGAAACATATCAGCAGAGACAGGTAAAGTTTATGGTAACCCATGCGTGCGTGCGTGCGTCCGTACGTGCGTGCGTGCGTACGTGCGTGCGTGAACACTTATGGGTCTGTTAACAAGAACACACCCTTCTCTGTCCTTAATGCAACGATGCATTAAGTCGCGTTAACGTATTCACGAAGCGGCTACTGATTAAGTGGCACCATTAGCAAGCGCGGTACTTGAACAACGAACATAATCATTAGTAACAGAGGCAGTTTCCGGTACTCTTGGCTAATAACCGCTCGGCACGCGATCGTAATTATTATTTGTGGTTTCCGGAAAAGGGGAAGCTTCTTCTTCTTCTTCTTCTTCTTCTTCTTCTTCTTCTCTAACTCATCCTATTGTACACACACACACACACACACATACCCCTTTTTCCTTGCATTGATTCAATTATCAATAACGAGAACCATGAAAATCATGAATATCATGAAAAGAATATGTGAAGTGAAATTAAAAAAAAAGAACGATGAATAAGAAATAATGAAAGAACGATGTTAAAACGTATGGTATCAGTATGAACCCCCCTTTTTAAAGCCATTCAACTTCATATGAAACGTTGTCTGCTACCCGTAATAATAATAATAATAACGTAAATCTAGATGGTAAAATGTGTGTAATGAGCCACTCTGTATACAGATAAATCGACGATAAATTTCAAATGATTCAAACTTTTGCAAAAATAATTCACATCTGTATTTATTTTCTATGATTTCAATTATTTCTTTTTTTTTCTTAAATTTTGACGTAAAACAAGGGTTATATGTTAGATAAAAAAAGAAGGAAAAAAATAAATGTAAAAAAAAGGGCTCAAGAGTAATAGGGAAGATTTGGAGATCCTTTATCTATCATAGCGTCAGAAGTGTGTTATTCGAGCGACCGCTAAACTGTCGATAACGAATCCTTTTAACGGGGAACATTATGGTGTAAGCGGCACGCCATTGTTTCGCGCGAAATCATTCTTGATTATCTCGGCCATTAATATTCACGTCGGCGAGCTTCATTAATATCAAGCGACCTTCTTTCTTTCCTGTCGTTTAAAGAGGAAACGAAAACTACCTTCTGGTCCCATTCGAGCACGATTATATACACACATTCCCCCTTTTTTTAATCCCTTTTTTTATATACCTCCATTTTTATTTTTATTTTTTTTCTAATCCTATATATATATATATACACGAGGTGTCCTATTTCAATCGGTTTATATTTTTTGTTTTTTTTTGAAAATATAATTGTAGATATAATTTGTATTTGTTTTATTAAATATTAACCCTTATCTGTCGTAAGTCACGTGGGAAGTGACTTACAAATACAAATATTTGATTAATAATTAATTAATAATTTTATATATTTGTAATACTATTTAAACAATATAAATAATTTCTAATAAATAATATTCTTATAATACTAAATAATATTATAAATATAATAAATAATATATTTAGTAAAATCATTTTTATTTGGTAATACGATATTCATATTTTCATATTTTTTAAATAATATATTATTTATTATATAAATAATATATTATAATAATATATAATAACTTATATATAATACTAAATAATATTAATTAATTTGATTTGTTTGTGATACAATATTTCTTTTATCAAACACGAATATAATTTCATATATTTTGTATATTTTTGTACGTACTCTTGAAAAACCCCAAGCTTTTTTTTTTTCCTTCTACATTCACAAACATCATTACGTCGATGAAAATTTCATATAAAAACCTAATACACATACAAAAGAGAGAGAGAGAGAGAGAATCTATGAAGAAAAAACCAATACGCAGAAAACAAACTACCGAGAACATTAACGCACCAACGAGTATACTTTTACCCAACGAAATTGGATTCCATTTTCTCTGCATACATATCTTTTAATTTTTTTTTTTTATTTATTTGTTTGTTTGTTTGTTTTTAACCTTTTTTTTTCTCCATACTTTGTATTACGATCAAATATTTATTCAATACTTCTTTTTTTTTCTAACCCTTTAAAAACAATTGTTACAACTAAATCATTCGACAATTGACGAAGATAAACTAACAATAAATGCATACGTCGATAAACCACTGTGGTAATTTTTATCAAACGCATATATGCGTCCATATCACTCAAATGGTTAACAATAATCGATAAATAAGAGTAGTTAGGTGTATTTGTTCATTTCATATCAAAACTCATTTATCTATGTGTTTGATTCGTAGACAATTTTTGATATCAATTGGAGCATGAATTTTTGGTGAAAAGTTGTGTTAGTAATGGTAATAGTAACAGTAGTAGTAGTAGTAGTAGTAGTAATAGTAGAAAGAAAATAGAAGAAAAAGAAAAAGGGTTTGAGAATGAAGATGAGAAGGTGGAACTAGGAAGAGAAGGATGAGGATGAGGATGAGGATGAGGAGGATGAGGATGAGGAAAAGGAAGAGGAAGTAGTAGAGATGAGAGAAGGTGGGGGAATGGCTTTGAAAAATCGATGAAAACGTCGCTCAAGGGAATACGCAGAGATAGTTTCTCGATAGGAAAGTAAATTCGTTCTTGGTCCCGACATTACGGATTCTTGTCACACGTGGTTTCCTCTTGGTATCTTAAAAACGATCTGTCTTTATTATCGATGGCATAGAAAATTTGGACAGGAATCTTATGGATATTTTCTTTTCTTTTTTTTTTTTTTGTATAGGTGAGTGTCTGTGCGTGGGTGTGTTGGTTGTCAGAATGTATAATACGTTAATATTATTATTATTATTTTATTTGATATTATTTGTTTTTGTTTTCCATTGGAAACGTAAGAATAATTTGATCCAAAATTTCGATTCTTTTTGTTCCTTTTTTGTTTGTTTTTTGTTTTATTACACTTTCAGGTACACATAAGTATATTTGAAATTTGAATAAGAGTTTGTTTGAAAATTGTAATGGGAAATAATTTTAGATTTATTTTTTCTTTTACGTTGAGATGTATGTATGTACATACGACTTGTTTTATTGCGTTGGAAATATGTGTAATCGAAGAAACATTGAAAATGTTCAGAGCGTATTTATGTTACTTATTTGAATAACGTTGCTAGGTCAAAAGTTGAAATGTTTCTCTTGGGGGTTTTTTTTTTCTTTTTTTTTTTTTTTTTTTTCAACGAAGAAAACTCCAAGGAAATTGTAGGATTTTTTTTACAGAAAATGGATTTTTTTTTTTTTTTTACAAATGTGGTTATAATAATTATGATAATAATAGTAATAACAATATATGTATATGTGATAGTAATATTAACACGATGAAGATTAAATTATGAATTTGATTTTATAATAAGTATAAAAAATATAAAAATGTAGGATCTCTTATTATCAGTATCCTTTACAACAAATAATAATAATAATAATAATAATAATAATAATAATAATAATAAATATGACACAGTATTTTTAATTATGAATCATGGTAATCTTATTAGCTCGTAAAAAAAAATGCTAACAAGTAATTTAGATTATAAATTATTTTATGAACAAAATATAAAACTAATAGGTCATATTTATCAGCAACATTTTTAATAATAATAATAATAACAATAATAAATATAGTAATTTTAGTAATAAATGGGGGATACAGGAAAAAATCGATTTGAATCGTATCAATTCATATTGATTTTTTTTTTCTATAAAGGACTTTCGAGAAAATTGATTATTTTAGGCTTGAAGGTACATTGAAATGTTAAAAGGTGGGGGAATACAGGACACGTAAGAGAGAAGAAGTATGATCCGTGTGTCCTGGGAATAAAACTCTCTCTCTCTCTCTCTCTGTTTCTGTTTCTTTTTCTCTATCCTTCACTAGCTTTGCTAAACCAACCTAAATACTTATGTACATTTCTATATATATATATATATATATATATATATATATATATATCTTATTCGTAAATGTTTCCTTTTCCTATCGTTCTCATATAACGAATGGAACTCAAGTAAACGGCATTTATCCTCCATCTGCGTAAAACTATCTTTGAAAGAGGTCTATCATATTTCTACTACTATTTCATACACGATATTACACATACACACAAAACACACAGAAGAGATACATACACATGTATTATACATACGAAATGGTTCGATATGGTAAAACGTTTTATCGTGTAAAGGTAGTCTTATCTATTTATCTTTCACTATCTTTCAAAATGAAATTTTAATTTCCGGATATTTTAGCAATTTTATTTTTCTTTTTTTTTGTTGACATTTGTGAAACATTCGGAAAAAAAGAAGAGTAAAAAAAAAAAAAAAGAAAGAAAAACAAGAAAAGTAAAGGAAAATAAATCATTTAACGATTAATTACAGATAAATTCATTCATGTTTTTAGCAACTCCTATTTTATTTTTGAGAAAAAAAAATAGTAAAAAGAAGAAATGTTATATATACACGTTGTGGTTTATTGAGAAAAATGGTAAAAAAAAAAAAAAAGAACTGATCAAACACGATTAACAAGCGGAGTTCGAAAATACTTGTGTTATTCGGGTTAGTTATAAATTCGTATGGATGTATATATATATATATATTTGTTAGAGTTTTATTGCAAAACATAAAGCTCGTATGTACATTTACAAGTCAAGTACATCATTAGCAAGCGCGTTAAGGGAAACTTTGACGAACAGTAATAGGACGACGTGTATAATATTGCTGTAAAAGTAATTAATATGTTTAAAATGCGAACGAGAACGTAATATCTTTCTCTCTGACGGATCCTTAAATCTAAAGAAAAGAAAAGGAAAGAAAAGAAAAGAAAAAAATTATCCAAATTATCTAAATGAAAAGAAACCAAAAAAAAGAAAAAAAAAAAAGAAAAAAGAAAGAGAAAGCCGCGTAGATCTGTAAAAAAAAATACATTTGAAAAAAAAAAAAAAAAAGAAAAGATATTCGTGTTAATGAGTTTTTCCCCTATTCAGGAGGAGATTCGTCAAACTAAAGTCGGATGGAGGGGGATAGAGTAGGGGGTAGGGGGAGATGGGGAGAGGCGGAAATGTTCGTTAGTCGAGTAGGGGTGAATTTTCAAACGAAGTGACTCACTCATTCGAATGGCTGCTTAAAATGGTCTATGGAACCTTACCTTGCAAATTTAGAGATCGTTTCTATGCATTTTATTTATATATCCGACAAACGTGTGTTTGAATACGTAGTAGATACTTATGTGCATATAATTTGGGATAAAACACGTATGTAAGATATAACTACATATATCGTATCGTATTTATTTCGATTTATTTTCATATTTCGCAAGGGTGAAAAAACAAATGTCTTTTATGGTTTTTTGTTTAATCGCAAATAATCTAATTCGTTGTATGAAACGGTCAGCCATTTTTCCATAATATAATTCTTGTTTTTTTATTTTTTTTCATTTCTTTTTTTCAATATATATATAAACTTTAAATTATTTATATTTTATTTATCACTAATATTTCTATCAGCTTATTAACACGTTGCCGCACACTTTTAATTTGACGATCGTGCTTAGAAATACGAAGATCGGACGGCTATAGCCGTCATTTGCGGCAATGGGTTAATAAAAAAGAAAAATTATTATATTTGACTATTATTATAATAATAAAATAATAATATGAACAAAATGTAAATAGTTATTATGAATACTATCGCTAACATACGAAACAACGTGAATCAATCGATCGATTAAATCTACTCGTAACAAATTTAAATAGATTTAATTATTATTTATTATTATTTGTTTATTTTAAACAACGTTTAAATAGAATTGAAAAGATGTTTTCTCCTTTCGTTAGTGAAAGTAGCCATCTTGAAGAAGACACGGACCATCCGTACCCTCCTACTCCAACCACCCTATCTAAACGCAACGTCTAAACGACAGACGCGGAAGAGTGGACGATGGAGAGAAAGACGATGATGATGATGATAGAAAGAACAGTTTTAGAAAAGAGAGAAAGGCTAAAGGAAGGAAGGAAGGAAGGAAGGAAGGAAGGAAGGAAGGAAGGTAGGAAGGGAATTGGTAAGGTCTTTCGCAACGTTAACGTTCGAGGCGATTGACCTACGTGACCTGACCCAGGTTTCTCCTCCTCCTCCCCCAACTATTCCACCTCTTCTCTTCCACCCTTTCCAACAACTCTTCGCATAAAATCGGACAACTTCGTAGGCGTTCGTGCGACCTCGGTTATTCTCGGTTAGGTATCCGCAGGGAGTCGGTACGCGGCCACCGCTCGATACTCGTTCGTCCATCGGTTCCCGTCAGTATGCAACCGAGATTCGATGAGGGGAGTCTCGTAGTTCTTCTATATATCCCATCCCTTCTACCCTCCTACCCTCTCTTTATCACCCCCTCTTACATTTATGTGTATAAAAACAAAAAAACAAAAAAAAACAAAATACACATTACTGTACCGTCAAATCGAATCCGATGAATATCAAAATGATCGATTATTTTTACACCCCACTTCCTTTCACCCCCTCACCACCTCCCCCCCCCAACTTCCATCCTCCTATCCACGGTCTTTTCCAGTTCTTCTATTTTCTATCGTTTATGACACATAAAAACGTAAAACGTTTTTCGATGATGATCGTGTGTCCAGTAACCGCAAAAATACTCAAGCGTTATCATCCCTTTATCATTTTATTCATGATTTTTCAACACGACGAAACTTTATCTTTCTATGTAGGTGTGTGTATATATGTATGTGTATTATATAGTACCTTCGTATTAATTCCTTTCCCTTTATTACCTAAAACGCGTTGAGACTTTCCATCCACCATATTTAGTAGCATATTAGCTGCTCGCTTGGATGGTTAGGTTGGTTGGTTAGTTCACTCTCTCTCTCTTTCTCTCTCTCTCTCTCTCTCTCTCTCCTTTTCTCTTATTCTCGAAATAGGTCAAACAAGGATGAAAGTTTTGAAATTATGTGCGTTGGATAAAAGAGAAAGAGATGAGAGATGAGAGATGAGAGATGAAAGGATGAATTGTTTCATTGTGCGATATATCTCGCGTAATGTTTTCGAAATCGTTGAGATTAAATAAATTTTTATGGTTGTTGAAAAATGTCGTTTAAATTTTTGTTTATACAATGTGTATGTATGTTGTTTTTTTTTTTTGTTTGTTAATATTCATTATTTTAAATAATCATAGGATTTAACGAATTGTCGAGATAACGATGACGATGTTAAAATAATAATAATCAAATGTTGTCGTTGGTAAGAACTTGGTTATTTTCAGACACGTCAAATTTATTCGAATGCTTGGTGGAAAATGGTTAAACATGGCCCTTAGGCAACAAGGCTTTCTGGGTAACTTCTTTTTACTTACTAACCCTCGAATTAATATCTTAAACGTCGTGTCATTTACATGGTATTAAAATATAATCCCTGGTACGTCCAGAAATTTCATATTTCTCTGATTGCAAAAGAGAGTAGGGAGAGAACACTGTGTTGTTCATTTCATTTCATTTCTATCTCTCTCTCTTTTTATTTACCACCCATTTTCGTCTCGTTAATCTTATGATCAAAATGTTATTAAATTATCTTACATTAGTTTGATTTTTTTTTCAAAATTTTATCTTACAAATCGTACACGATTTTTGCATTGCAACTTGCACATTTATGTTTTCCAATTTTCTTATTTTGTTCTTTTATTTTTTGTTTTTTTGTTTTTCGTATTATGATGGTCAAATTGTATAATTTTTGCGGTTTACAATCATAATTATAATTGCATTTTTTTTTATTTTTCATTTAATTATACAATGTTGTTTCTATTGCAATTGCGATTTACAGTTTGTTTAATTTCAAATAAAAATCATTTTTTCTTTCTTCGTCGTTTAATAATCATATTTTAATAATTTTTAATAAAATTGTTGTTCTTTCTAATGAATTCTTTTTCTTTCTTTTTTTTTTTCACTATATCAATACGTGTATTATCTATCTTGATATTTACAATGTTATCTTTTTTTTTATCTACATTGAACATGAACATTTTCGTAAAACCGTCCGAGATTTTGCAAAAATATCTTTTTTACATCATCGTAATACTACCGACAATGTGTTATTAGATAATTAAAATAATAATAATAATAATAATAATAGTAATAATAAAAAAAGATTTTACATGAAAAATATTCTTGTCTATCTCTTCTTTCTTTTTCCTTCTCTTTATTTCTCTTTCTTTAATACTTCAAGCAAATATAATTTGCCTCCAGTTATTGTTGTTAAGTATCTTGTTAGTTTATTGTCAGAATATTATATCTACATATATTTTCCTTTATTATTATTATTTTTTGTCTTTTTATTTAAACGAGAAGAGAGACGAACAAGATTTTTATTTTATTCCAGATTTGAAAATTGACGAGATTGAAAATCGTTCTAAAATGTTTCTTAATGAACACGGTTAAAGAAGCCATTTTTCTTTTTTGTTTAATTACATTGTCAATTTTACAATGTTACATTTTGGTTTTTTTTTTTTTTATAATTTAAAGATACTATTTATACAAAAAAAAAAAATTGTTATTTTGATGAATACTTCATTGAATCCCTAAAGTGCACACATGGGGTGTATGACACCTCAACAATTTTGTGATCTTTCGAAAACGTTACTGAATTCGAAAAAAATGGGTTATTTGTCTAGTGCTATCTAGTGGTTAATTCAGATGGGTATAAAATCTATTCTATTTTAAAAAAGATGTATCAAATTACTTTGAAAAAAATTGCTAGGTCTAAATATTAAATAGCAGCTTCAGGAGATGCGTTCAAACACGTTGGGGTGTCAAACACCCACATTGCACTTTAACTAACTTTTTACCAAGTGTGCACTTTAAGGGTTGAAATAACTGATAATAGCTAAGTATGATTGCACACAAGTGAGTGCAAGTGAATATCGAAATAAAATTGTTAGTGTTAGTGTTAGTGTTTATTTATTGTTGCAGTAAATAAATAATAATATTATTAATAATAGTAATGAATTTGTATTGAAAAAATAATTAAGATTTGTTAACAAATGAATAAATTTACTAATAGATAATAATAATTGTCTCGTTAAAATATTAAATGGATGATTGCGTGTCATCGATGAAGATAATTTGTAGGTAAAAAAGAAAAAAGAAAAAGAACCAAATTGTGCATTTGCGTTAAGAGCCCATCCGGTAGTAGTCATTTTCGATAATGCATCTAGATAGAAACGAACGAAGATAGAGAGAGAGAGAGAGAGAGAGAAAAAGAGACAGATAGAGAGAGAGAGAGTGAAAGAGAAAATGCGAGAATCGGGAGGATGGTGTGTGTCTCATGGGACGATTTCACGATGCACATCGACCGCAAATTGTTTTTAGATTACACGCTACCGCGAGTTTTATAGACCTCCCCAAATATCCCTGCTGAGCTAACATCGGCAAAGAGGTTAGAGTGGGGGAAGACGGGGGGTTGGTTGAAGGGGATAAAAATTATCTCGTTTCTTCATCCGCCACTCGTTAATCGCGTCAATTTTCGATCTTTTCAAAATTGTCTTCGAATTATTCTTTATCTATTTATCTATCTATCTATTTATATATATATATTATTATCATGTATAAAAATCAATATATAATAATAATAAGTTATTATATATTATTAAATAATATCATATATTATTATTATTATTATTATTATTATTATTATTATTATTATTATATATTTAATTATATATAATTATTATATATATATATAATAATAAATTTGTAAAATATCAAATAATCCTATATAATACCATTATAATTATTATATATATATATATATATATATATATATATATAAGTATAATATTATATTTCTGTGTGTAAAATTTATTTATTATAAAGTAATAAATTTCCCACACACACACACACAATGTAACATTGTATTAAATCATAAAATGATTATCTTATTAAAATAATAACGATCTAACGAAAATGGAAAGGACGTTTATCTAAGCGTTAAAACCCTCTGACGATATTAATTCTCGATCATACTCATCTCACGTTTACGTCTATGTTTATGTGTGCATATTCTCTCTCTCTCTCTGAGTGTGTGTGTGTGTGTGTTTGTGTGTGTATAGTCGTGCTTTTCTATGGAAATATGTACGCCGCAAGAGGAATGTTCGTTATGGAGCCTAACAAAGAGGAATTTCGCGAGAAAAAGAATTCGAAGTAGAAAAGCAGCGGTTGCAGCTGTCGCTGGACGAGAAAAGAGAATGAATGAGAGAAAAAGAGAGAGAGAGAGAGAGAGAGAGAGAAAGAGAAAACAAGGGTTGGAAAGTCGAATAAAGAGCGTGCCGGTTTGGTCTGTCGATTTTTCTCCAAAAGAAGGAAGAACGTGAAACTTAAATGGGAAAAAGAACAGACAGACGGAGAGAGAGGAATAAAAAGAAAGAAAGAAAAAAAAAAGGATTTATGAAGAAAAGGAGCTTGTTGCTAAGCATAAAAAGAGATGAGAAAGAGAGAGAGAGAGAGAGAGAGGAACTTAGGTGAGTTAGCCAAGGTATTACAGCAACGTCGACAATTTGCAACAACTTATTGTTACTTAGGGATGTTTTATCTAACTTATAACTTTAACTTATGTCAAAAATTAATAATTACAATAATTTGATTTGTTCAAAATACAATAAAAATTAAATTCAAACAACTTTTACTGCACGTATTTATTATCTCGTTTATAAATTCGTTGGTTTTGTTTTTGTTTTCGTTGTTTATTTATTTATTTATTTATTTATTTATTTTTTAAATATTTATCATCATATAGGATTTAAAAAATTAATTCGGTATTTTATATATATATATATATATATATATATATATATATATATATATATATATATATATATATATATGTGATGATGATGATGATGATGATGATGATGATAAAAATAAGAAGTAATAATAATTTAAAAGATTCGACATTTTGGTCATTCGTGAAAACCTACCAGTCAAGATAATTATAATAATAATAATAATAATAATAGTAATAATAATAATAATAGTAATAATAATAATAATAGTAATAATAATAATAATAATAATGATTATAATAATGATAGAGTGAAAAATAAGAAACAAGTTATACTTTCGTGCAGCTTGAAAATTAACAACGACCCATTGAATAGATTATTTTCTATTATCGTGTAAGAGAAAAAGAGAGAAGAGAGAGAGAGAGAGAGAGAGAGAGAGAGAGAAAGCGTGAACTAGGTTCTCATTTGAGGTCAACCTTATTAATTATTATACATTTACTTGTCTAGGTGTATTGATAAGCGAGACATCGTCGGTTAAACGATGAAAAAAGGAAAAAAAAAAAAGAAAAAATTAAAACGTATTAATAATAATAAATGAATATTTGATTTTTTAAATATTTGCTATTTTTTGTAAATATTTTATGGAAGATTTTTATTTTTTTTTTAATTTTCTTTTTTTTTTCTATAATTTACAACAACAAGAACAACTACAATTCTAGACGATGTTACATTTTTTAATGTTAACTTATGTATTATTTATCTGTACTTTTATTTGTAATTATTTAATTATTTTTTGATTCATATCAATGAAAATTATTGAATGAGATAGAATAAGGAAAAACAAATTGAGCAAAAAAAAAAAGAAAAAAAGAAAAAAACTGGTAGTTGGGTGCGTTTAGAATTCGAAAGGAGGGAAAACTTGGAGAGGAGAACGGGGTGTCATTCGTAGTTGATAGATGAATCAGATAATAGGGTAAATATATTCAGATAACGCGGGATTTGAACTGTTGACTATCGTCGTGCTCGATTTCTAGGCAGAAGGAATTTACTTGAAAGTCCTTCTTGTTATCCAAACTGAAAGTACAGCTTGTGATAGGCTGACTTACGAGAAAGCAAAGTACTTCCACTTCCGTTTGTGATCATTCAAGCTTGCGACGGACGTTCGCGTGTTTGTATATTTGTGTGTGTGTGTGTGTGTTGTATGTGGGGATGTGTGTGGGGATGTGGGGGTTAGTTTCACAGTATAAAATAGTAGAAAACATAAGTTGATGGGAAAATAGAGATGGAAAAAGATTTATACTAACACTATCAAGACAATTGTATGGGCCCTTAGTAAAGCAATCCATCTCATCATTTCTTATCTTATTACTCATTTCTTATCTACTCTCTTTCTCTGTACTTTATTCTACTGATTTATTTATTTAATTTGTTTATTTTTTTTATTTTAATCGAATAATCTCCTTACTGGTTATCTTTTTTTTTTTCTTTGACAAATAATTGACGTGTGCACAATTGAAAAAAAAAAAAATAATAATAATAATTACGAAAAGTTTTGTAGATATTTTACAAATTCTTTCTGTTCGTTTGATTTATTTTTACTTAATATATTATTTATATATATTAAATTATATTATATAATTATATTTATAAATATATATTATAACAATTATAATAATATATTATATTAATAGTTATACTTGTGATATATTTTTTTATATTGTTTTTCAGTTTGTTTTCTTTTTCTTTTTTTGACTTTTATTTTTTTTGTTTTTTTGTTGGATTATTACTAAAAACTTTGCTCACAGACAATACAAATACAATGTAGAAATTTATTCGTATGTATTTGTAACGATTCAATTTGTTATTTTTTCTTTTCACTCTTCTCAACCCTTCCACCCTTCTCCTCCTCCTCCTCCTCCTCCTCCTTTTTTTTTATACTTCACAACTAGTTTAATCTATTTTTGTTTTTGTTATATTTGTTTTGCTTTTTTCTTTTTTTTTCTTTTTTACTTTTTTTTTTTCGTTTATTTTACTTTCTATATAATTTTTATTTTTTTTTTTTTTTTTTTTTTACATGTATTTTGTTCTTATTTTTTCATAGACCTCCATTCTCGTTTGCAGACCCATTCACCGTGGGTAACTATTAGTGGTATTATTTTATTTTGCTTTGAAAATAGACGAAAACAATTT
Organism: Polistes dominula; assembly: GCF_049000335.1. Lineage (NCBI taxonomy): Eukaryota > Metazoa > Arthropoda > Insecta > Hymenoptera > Vespidae > Polistes > Polistes dominula. The sequence goes on from NW_028301152.1 coordinate 832,115, forward strand.
TATTCCGGTACACATTGTTTGCTTCTTTCTTTCTTTCTTTCTTTCTTTCTTTCTTTTTTCTGGTTTGTAGGATTTTTTTTTGTTTTTTTTTTATTCTTTACTTTTAACAAAAAAGAACAAGACAAAATTATTTCTTTAAATACAACGATAAAATTATTTCATTTCAACATTTCATAATTTCACTTCAACATTTACATAATAGATGTTCGTTTTTCATTTATACATCCAAATTAGAACTGTAAAAATTGATATTCATTTTACGTTATATTCGATTTCAATTATATTAAAACATATATATATATATATATATGAGGAAGATTGAATTAAGAATAAAATAGGATGTTAACGTTGTTTAACGTTGTTGAACGTTGTCGAACATGATCGCCAAGTTTCGTGCGACAATAAAGTATGACGTTCTCAATTTGCTAGGCAGACAGGGTCATTGACCTTCTACTGGGTTTAACATCAGCCAATGCTACCTCTCTCTCTCTCTCTCTCTCTCTCTCTATCTCTTTCTCTCCGTCTCTCTTTTTTCTCTTTTTCTTTCTATGTAGAATTGGCGACTGGTGAAACCGTATATTTGTTTTCCGTCGTACTTCGCTTTGATTGAGAATATAAAATGACTCGATACGTACATCAATTTGAATTAAACATATATATACACACACACCTGTGTGTCTGGGTATGTGTGTGTGTGTGTGCATATAAAGGTTTTGTGTGAAAAATTTCGAAATAATGATTAAAACGTTCTTAAGTGATTTGAAATATTCATTAATTCTTATCAAAAAAAAACATTCAACGTATGATTCGTTATATCATCAGATAAATCATATGTAAGAATCATAAAACGTTAAATCAACAATTTTACTATTAAGTTTCTGCAATTAATAAATTTCAACCAAATGTCGATCTAAAAAATATTTTAATATATATTTATATATGGGATGTATTCTAAACTTCGTAGATAATTTTACAAAATTTAATTACCCTTTTTAGAAATTTTCTTTAGATCGACATTTCCTTGAAATTTATTAATTTATTACAAATTAATAAATTATTCATTATACATATATATATATATATATATATATATATATATATATATATATATATGTGTGTGTGTGTATGTGTGCCCATAATAAAAAAATTAAATTGAAAAACTTAAATTAAATTCTATATTAAATATTGAAATAACAAACAATATCCAACAATTGTTTTTTTTTTGACAATTTTATATAAAAATTACATTGAATTTAATTTAGTTTGAAAAATAATGATAATATAACATAACTACTGATAAACTCATTTTAATTGTTTTTTTTTTTTTTTTTTTTAATTTTAATTTAAACCACTTTCATTACTATAGTCACATATATATACATATACGAATGATGATACTTAATATCGTTGGATTTGACTAATCGAAACTTCGTGTACTATAGAAGTGATGTTGCAATTATCCATAGGATTCATTGGATTGTATCTAACCAAGCTGAAAAATGTGTCCATTCGATATTGGTTCTATTTTTTCTCTCTCTCTCTCTCTTTCTCTCTTTCTCTCTCTTTCTATTCATCTAGTGGTTTGTGCATAGCAGTAACTGTGCATCGTTCCCCCGGAATCAATCGTGCTTCGAGAAATACTCCCGCGATTTCCATGCATGCAAGAAACGTTCGGTCGTTGCACCGATATCACGAAGTTATCGCGTTTCCTCGAGCACGAACTAAAGCTTTTCCTATAAACGAGTCGAGAATCGATTTATCATGCTATCAATATATATATATATATATATATATATATATATATATATAATCTATATACATATACATACATACATATATAGATAGTTAGATGCATATGTATGAAAGTATACGTTACTCTACTGTAAATCACACAATGCAAACAAACACACACACGTAGACACTCATACACACGTAGACACTTACACACAGGTAGACACTCACACACATACACAAGTGTATATAGATATTTTGATATTATATGAAATTTAAATGTGTTCTGATGTAAATAATCATTTATTATTATAATTACTATAATTAATAATTATAATATATTATATAATATATATATATATAAAATAAATATAAATATAAATATATATATATATATATATATATATAAATTCTACCTTTTAACAATAATAATAATATATATTATTGTAGTATATTACACACGCACACAATTAAAAAGTTGGTTGTTTTCCTTTTTATTTTTTATTTATTATTTTTATTATTTTTTTTTTGTTTACAATTTAATAAATATTCTTACTTCACTCGTTATCTTACGTTTTCTCTAAATCCTTTTTTCCTTTCCCCCCCCCCTTCCCTCCCCCCATATTTTTTCATTCTTCCAGAAAAAAAATGCAATAAATGTGAATATTATCGAAATAACCTGTCTCATATATCTCCTTCTTTTTATCGTTTTTTTTTTTTTTTTTTTTTTTCATTCTTTTTTAACATGTCAAATAATTAACAAATCTCTTGTAAAATTGGCTCGTAAATGAACAGACAATCCGAATGATTATTTTATCGGAAATTTATAATTTTTCCCTACGTCTCGTAACGTCTCTTTCCATTTTTTCTTCCATTTATTATATTAATTTATATGTTCAATTGTTAAATCTATAATTTGATTCTTTTTTTTTTTACAGTTTTCTATATTTTCATCAATGCAAATTGATAAATTTTATTCAATTAAAAAATCATTATACATTAGACTTCTTCCATTCATTTGTTTTATTTACATTACATTAAAATGTAATTATATCATTCACTCCTATATTTTACAAAATTAAAATATCATATCGGAATAAACTACTTCATATTTTCTTTTTTCTTTATTCAATGTAGGACAATTAAAAAAAAAAAAAAAAAAAAAAAGAATTCGATTAATAAACGATACGTTTAAAAATCGATTGAACGAATTTCGTTCGATTCGAACGATGGAAAAAGTGGAAGTGAGGGGGGGGTGGTGGTAAGGTGGACAAGAAAAGTGTATCTTATCAAAAGAAACAAAAAAGGAAAAAAAATCAAAGTCTCATATCACACATTCATATAATTTCATTAATTCAATAAAAAGAAAAAGAACAAGTGTTTTACGTTAAATCATTTTTTACTTTCCCCGATAATCTACAATCACTTTCCAACCATTTGCTAATCCATTTTCCGTTTAAATTTTAATTCGTTTCGTTCTTTGTACAAAACAAATATGAGAAACAGCAAAAAAAAAAAAAAAAGAAAATAAAACAAAACAAAAAAATTAGATGAAAAAAGTGGTCAAGATTTTAATTCGATTTAATTTGTATACGCGTCGATTCGTTCTCGCTCGTGTGGGTTGCGTCAGGGAGGGAGGGAGGGTGGTTGGTGGGGGGATCGGGAAAAACGAAACGAAACGAATTTTGTGTTTGATACGTTCAAGTTAAATCGGATATAACAGTAATTAGTTCTGACGTCGTCATTTAGAATGCATGCACTTACGCACGCACGCATGCACACACGTATACAAGTAATCTACACACGTTGACACGTGTTTTCCACAAACTACACACACTGAAACAAGTCTAAATCGGGACGGAAGTTGGGAAGAGGAAGTGAAGGCAGAAGAGGAGGGGTGTTAGAAGGGTGTTATGAGGGGTGTGTGGTGATGATATGAAAGGGTTGAATATTGGTAGTAGGATAGGAAAGGTAATGTTAGTAGTTAGAAGTGTGTGATGATATTGATGTTAAATGTTAGTAGTTGTGTTGGTATCTGAACGATCGATCGATCGATCGATCGATCCTCGTCGACGAGCGATTATTAATTACAGCTTTTGCTAATGGATTAATAAAATCTAATCGTCCGTGACGGATCCCGTTGGAATTACCGAAACGTCATTAAACGGTGTTACCGATCGAATCGAATTGAATCGAATTGAATCGAATAGAATCGAATTGAATCTGACTGCTTTCACGAATCGCGTCTATGAAAATAAGGATTAACTTTGTTAAACTTACTTTAATGAAAACTTCAACTCTCATCCTTCACCCCCCCCCCCACAAATTCAAAAATCCACGTTTAAAAAAATGATGTTGTTAACAAAATTTCATCAAAATAAAATCATCATCGATGAATGTATATGTATAAATGAATATGTTAACCCCTTGAGTACTGAATTATTTGCAAATTTTTATGTATACATAAATGAATTTAATTTGTTATTGTAATTATATATATATGGATTAATATGTCGAAGTAATATATTTTATTTGAAATATATTTATATATTGATGATATAAATATATTTTTGGCAACAACATTTTAATTACTAAATATTAATAAATATTATAAAATAAAACAAAATACCCAAGTAGGCAGATGACGTGTATCACACGTCAAATGTACCCAAAGGGTTAACTATTCAATTATACATTCATTACCAACACTAACGAAATGATCTCTTTAACCCCCTTTCGTCGTGTCATCAGGAAGATAAAATCTAAAGGAATTTTAACTTTAAGATCTTGGATTTTGCATAATATCGATATCACATAACAATACCGAGATTAAGATTTTCCATGAGATTAACGGGCGAACCATGAGCAACCATAATTCAGCGATATCCTTGAATCGACTCTGTCAGGTTTATATAACAACTGTTGGTTTCCAACTTTAATATTATATGCCTCCTAATACATATTTGAAATAGAATTAGGTAGGATGGTATGGTGGTATCAAGTTGAACGAGGAAACAAAGAGAAGGGATGAGAAACGTGGGTAAGGGGTGGTGGATGGGTTGGGGGGAGGGGGGTGGTTGTGGGGAGATTTTGGTAGGGTTGAGTTAGGAAATGTAACAAGACTTAGGGTCATTTACCGTACCAGATCGGACGTCCTGTTTTGTAATCGGGTATTTACGTGAAACGTTATTAGCATGGTCTGACTATTCCTATGGTTATATCACTGACTAATATAAGTATAATAGATATACTTGCTATATCATTTAATATTTGGGGATTAAATGTTTAATAATATGAAAGTATAATATGTTTATCGAACAATTTGATATTTATTTTCATTGTATATTATATATTTAAAATTTTTAAAAAATAATTCCTAAAGATTTGTTTATTTAATTTAACGTTAGTTATGCTGATGTTTTTTTTTTTACAAATTTACGATATACTCGTAACTGTGTAATTTTAGTATATTAAGTTAATTATATTATTTATATACTAATAATTTATGATTATTTAGTAGAAATATTATTTTATATATTAGGAAAAACTATTACAAAATATTTCTGACAAATTATTAATGAACACGACCCAAATGAAAATTTTACACGTACTTTCAGAATTAATCAAATTATATCTAACAAATACTAAATTATTCGGATTCATAAATTATAAGAGAAATAAAAAACCAAAAAGACATTAATTTAATATTCTATTTATTTTTCGATCCCTAATTAGTTAGTTTAGAAAAGTTGTTAAACAATTTTGAACATAACGATGAACATACTGAACGAATATTCCTAACAAACGTAATTGTTTTTTCTTCCCTCTGTCACCCTTCAACAATTTTTTAACGTTTTTTTTTTTTTTCTTCTTTCCTCGTGTCTCAATAGAGAAAAAGAGGAGTAAAAAAAAAAATAATAAAAAAAAAAAAACGGAAGGAAGAAAGGAAAGGAAGTACGTTGCAAAGTTGGCAAATAACCTTGTGTGTGTGCTTGTTGAATTGTATTCGACGTAGGAGAAAGGAAGAAAGCTTTTTTTTACAAAGCTTCGTTTGGCTTTGCACATGGGACAAGCTTTCTATTTCCCTTTACCTTACCCCCTCACCCCCTCACCACTCCCTCCCTCCCTTTCACTCTTTCCACCCCCTCTCTTTCTCTCTTTCGTTTTCTCGTTCAGTGCAAAACTAGCATCTTGTTTTTTTTTTTGTTTTCTGTTTATTTTTCTCGCATGGGAAAACTTTTTAACGAGACTGAAGAAAATCCCGTGAAACAAACGAAATAACAAACTACTCACATGCATAGGATTCATTGGCTTTGGTGACTCTCCAACCCTTTTTCTTCCTAAACACCCTATATTTATATTTCTGATTAGAAATGGGGCCTATTATTGAAAATAACGAACAATGAATACGTCAAATAAAAATTTGAACTATCTGTCAATGAATTTTACAAGGAATGTAATATTTGTCAGATAAAGGTGTTGTGCGTTATACAGGGGTGTCTGAAGATTTTTATTTCTGTAAGTTTTTATTAATCTTATAATCATGTAAAATATTAATTGTTAGTTGTTTTGTAATTATATTTGAAAATGATTTATATATATATATAATTAAATATTTTTCGAATGCAAGTATAATGAATTGATTGCTAATTGAAATTGTAAAAGAAAAAAGATATGAATAAAAAAAACTTAAATTACATGCATTGAGAAGAAAACAAAGAAGAAACAAAAGAATAAAATAAAATAAAATAGAAAAACAAAGATAAAGAAAAATCGAAACACACCCAACGGGCTTCATTTCATTTTCCGTCGGTGGTTAAAGAATACTTGAGGAAAAATTTACTGGACGTTTTCTCTTTTTTTTACACAAAACCTGGGGAAAAACTTTTTCAACGAAGTCGTTGCTGCAACTTTGGTTGAAAGAAGTGTTTACGCTATGACGTTTCTTTCATGAAAATATGTGCATATTTTGGGTGAAATGAGTTTTAAGAAGAAGAAGAAGAAGAAGAAGCAGAAGAAAAAGCAGAAGCAAAAAAGAAAAAGAAAAAGAAAAAACAAAGCATATAGAAAAGAAAAAGTAGAAGAAGAAGAAGAAGACAAAGATGAAGTGTAATAAAAAAAAGATAACAAAAAATGAAGAAAAATAGCCAACGAAAAAAGTAGATGAAGATGAAGATGAATAAAAAAAAAAAAAAGAAAATAAAAGAAAATAAAAAAAGGAAGGTAGAAGAAAGTAAGAGGAGGAAGAAGAATAAAAGAAAAAAATAAAGAGGGGGAGGGAGGGAGCGGGGTGGGGTGGGGGTGATGAAAGTTGAAGGGGTAAAAGAATAGACATGGGTGCTTCGAGAAGTGGTTTCAATGAGATGATGGAGGATCAAGGACGACGATATACCCTGCCAGTCTTCAAGATGGAAGATATTTTATGTTGGTATATAAAGGGGTGGTGGTTCGTTGCCTGTCGTTTCGAGATGAACGACGGGAAAATGGGGAAGTAACAAAAAAAAAAGAAAATAACAAAAAGAAAATGGAAAAAAAGGAAACTAATAAGTAAATAAAAATAAGAAAGTATTTAATCGTTAGAACAAATTATTGACAGAGTTCGGATATTTATTTTAATACAATTTTTGAAGTGAACATTTCTTTAGGATAGAAATGGGTGGTGGTTCAGGCAACGAACCGGTAGATGGCGAAACAACGGAGCCTGTATACGGATAGGTAACGGAGCCTGTATACGGATAGGCAACGGAGCGATAGGCCGCTATGCAAGGGCCCCACGATTTTGATTACTTGAATTTGGAAAAGTGTACTTTTTATCAGCTATTCCACCTAGAGACCATACTGGTGACCTTTTATTATATATGACAATAATATTATAATAAATAAATCCTACAATTATTTGACTCTTGAAACTGTGCATTCGTCTAACTCTCTCGAAACTTAGATTTTGGAAGGTGGTTTCACTCTCTAACACGTGTGATCTGTACACACTGTTTCTTATTTTCTTTTCAATTAAATCAAGGTAGAAATAAATTTAGTAATTAATTCAAAACGATTGATAACACATAATTTCGTTAAGTTGCAATAATCATAATTCTATGGAATACAATTTGTCATCATTGTATCGTATAATTTCATTTTTGTTCTACACGACACGACAATTTGTCTTCGTAGTAAATTTCAAAAATAGGTTAACTTACTGATTATTATTTGTTATTTTCTTTTCTATATATATATATATATATATATTGATTTTTCCTTGACGAACCGGTCAGCAATTTTCACATGCAACTGCCGGTTAAACTTGCGTTCGTTTCAATATTGATCGTTCGAGTATGACGCGTTGGAATACACCTTTGTGTAGTATATGTTTGGTATTTATGTACATTAATGCCAGTGTTCATTTATACGTCTCTACGTATTGCACGTTACCATCTATGTGTACATACGTACACATATCTATACGTAGAAATGTGAATATACGTTGTATGCAATATGTATTTGTGTGAATGTATGTATGAATACACGTATATATATATATTTATGTATAAATGTGTATTAATATGTCTAAATATGTGTATGTATGTGTACACGTATGCGTATTATAAATGTGTAATTATGTATAAATGTGTGAATATATGTTGTATGCGTATACGTATGAGGTACTAGGTTTACTAGGGTTTACTTGGGTTTAAATGTATGTATATATGTATGTATATTTATGTGTTAATGTATATATGTAATACATATGCATATTTTTGTATATGTGTATGTATGTGTGAGTGCATATATATATATATATATATATATATATATAGAGAGAGAGAGAGAGAGAGATAATAGATGAAATATACGGTATAACGCGTGTGATGGATTTGCAAGCGTCTGCTGTAGTAACCCTATAGGGAAGTTCAACACGTGGCTCGACTGCTGGAGGCAAGTACAAACAGTCAATTATCAATGCTTACAAAGGGCGTGTCCTATTGGAACGCATCGATAGTCGGTATCGCTAAAATCGATGTGAATACAAATTACGGAACAAATGCTATAATTAGCTATGCATCCATACTTTCCGTTAATATGCATTCGACGACTGTTTGTAATATTGCAAAACATTTTGAATTATTTTAAACACTGGATTTACTGATCTATTTGATTGAAACAATTTGACTTATTTCAAGTGTCGAAGAGTAAACATAGATAAGTATAAAATCAACGAAAAAAAAAAAACAAAGAAAGAAACAAGAAACATAACTTTTCTACTTTACAATATTTTCTACGTTCGTGAACATGTTCACGTTTCAATTTAACATCTAACAATATAAGTGAAAAGAGAATTTAATAAAATAAGAACACTGAGAAAACGGGCATACACAAGAGGAAATTTACAGTAAAATTGAATCAACAATTCGATATTTCAATTTAACCGTTTCCTGATTCGTTGCTATTATTATTTTTTTTTGTTTTTTCTTTTTAATCCAAATTACAAACCAAAAGAAATATTTCCTTTTGAGTTGAAGTTCTCTTTTTCTTTTGTTTCCTGAAACGAACGAAAATGTTAAAAAAAAGATTTTAAGAGGAAAGATTTGATAGAAGACTACAAATGTACGTGAGTTGAAAGAAAATAAAAAGACTTTTTCCCGAATGATAGGGTCGTTTTCTTTGAGGTGGCAGGGGGTGGTGGTAGAATGGAGAGGTGAGGGGAAACACGTTGAACATCCTATTTCTCCCCCTTCCCCTGATTCTCTTCTCTTAAGATCGATTCGTAATTTACTCGATTGACGAATGTTATCGCGTCTATTACATTCGGAATTCTACGAGTTCGATTAGCCCACATTCGTCGAATTAAGTTGGCAATCTAGATTCGATTCTGGAAGAACCAATCAGAAATCGAGTCTCTTAACGTTTGCGAATTACTTCTATTGAATGATCCTTTTTCTCTTTTTTTCTCTCTCTCTCTCTCGTATAACAGAAAGAAAAAAAGAATGTAACGAGAAGAAGTATTCGAAAATACTCAACCAATAATTTAATCGATACGTTTATTAAACGAAGTAGCCTGAAGATATGCAACCCTTCGTACACCGTTCAATAATAGAACTCGCTAACAGTATGACATTAATCAAACATTATTTTCGAAATCGTAACTACCAATAATATACATTAACGTAAAACATAACGTACGATTTAATACGAACTTAAAAAAAAAAAAAAATACTTTCCCCAACACAGGAGATAACTGCATTATCGACGTTGTATGGTGTATTGCATTACTACAGGCGCAATAATTAATACCCTTTCCTAAATAACTAAATAATAGAACGAATTTCTTTCACAATATTATCATTACTGTAATAATACGTAATAAACTAATGTATACGAGTACAAAAAACAGTTGAAATCGTAGCGAAGAATCTCGACAGGTAATAAAATGGAATAAAACAACAACAAAATGTTAAGAAGAGAATTGAGTTGCGAAAAGGAGGTTTTTTTTCGTATCGACGAACAAATCGTCCTCGTTGGTAAAAAGGGAAGGGAAGAGAAAGAAAGAAAGGTAGAAAGAAAAAAAGGGTTGAAGAAGGTACAGAAGGATGAGGATGAGGAAGACAAGGAGGGAGGGGGAGATTAACGTCTGGGCTATTGGAAGAAAACGAAGAACGAAACGAGTTTCGTAAATGCTTTCGTGGCCGGTTAGAGGATTTTTTCTTTTTTTTTTTTTCGTTATTCCTTGTTGCGTTTAGTCTCTTAACAGTCAGTCCGACTACTACGAACTATTAACAGTAGTAACAACACAACCACCATCTCAACTCAATACCACCACACAGATCAACTTAGAAACAGGGAAGAAAAACGTAGCTCTAGCAACCATAGAACGAGAAACTATCTTTTCTTTTTTTTTTTTTTCTCAGCTATGTGTCTTCGGGCGTTCAACCGACGAGGTCTAACAAAGCCCCAAGGCTATTTCTAAGCTGTCTAAAACGGCAATCCATGGAAGCAAAGCGTTCTCTCTCATTCTATTTCTATTTCTCTATTTCTATCTCTTTCTACGTATATATATATAGGTATATCTATCTATCTCTTTCTGTTTCTCTTCCTTTACGTCTATCCACTGTCAGGTAGGAGTTTCTTCCAGATGAAATTACTTCCAACTCTATTGTACGTATGTATTGTAGTTCTGCAGATGCAGCTGATTGTTCCACGAACGAATAAGTCATGCGTAGGTGTTACGAAATATATCTTTGTGTGTATTTCTCTCTATTCTCTATCTCTTATAGTATATTCATATACTTGCCTTTCTTACGTATGTGTGCTATGTGTAAAAGTGATAGAAATAGAATGAAATTTCTCTTTCTTTTTCATCATTCCTATACTCTTATCTATTTATGTATATTTCAATGTAAATCTGTATACGTGTGTTATCTGTAAATAATGCTGATAGAAATCGTGAAAATTGAGAAATATAGAAAATGGTATGAGACTCCTAATTCACACTCGTTCTATTCTATCTCAATTTGTCTATCTATTTATCTATTTCTTTTTTTTATTTTTTTTATTTTTACTTCAATAATTTCTCATTTTCAATTATCAAATTTCGAATTATTTATGTGACATATGTGTGCTGCGATTAAAATGACAAGATTTTTTTCTTTTATGATAATCTTTTGTGAATCGAATTATCTCTCGTCTAAATGTATTCATATGTTTTTCATTTAATACTTTTAACTGATTATTTAATATTTATTAGATCAGGTATTCATGAATTTTTCTAAACAACACCTGTGTTCATTTTGTTAACATAATTTAATCGAATATATACCATTGAACGTTTCAATATATTTTTAATGAATAAAATAATTCCTAGTGATAAATATTAACATTTGATTGGTTCAATCTTTAAGATTGTTTAAATGTATTATTGAATTTCAATTAATGACAGGTTGTTTAGGTTACAAGGATCAATTTAATTAATCTCGTTATGTAAGAAGATTTCATCATCAGTGATGTGTACATACGTTCTATTTACTACGAATAGAAAAAAAACAATAGTTTAAGCTTCTTATCTAGTATCACGATAAACGTTTATGTAATTTCTCATCATTAATTACAAACGTGTTACTCATTGATTAATAATTATTACAATGTTAATTAATAATTATATGACATATCTTTTAATCGTGTGTAAAATAAATTATTTTCTTCTAATGAACAAACAAACAAACAAACAAAAAATATGATTTTTAATTTATACAAATTTACAATGCGCGCAACTTTTCACATTTGTCATGAGACAAATTAAAATATAATAATTTCCCCCTCTCTCATCCCCTTCCTCCTCCTCCTCCTCCTCCTCCTCCTCCTCCTCAGTCAACACCTACCTACGCGAACTAATAATTAATTAATTAATTAATTTAACCATTTTTACGCGTTCTACTACGCGATAAGTAACGTTGAGAATTAGAGATTAATTTTTTTTTTTTTTTTATGGACGAAAAATGTCACGGTAAATATTTGTATATATATACAGGGAGGGGGGAGGGGGAGGGAGGTACATAATATAAATGTATTTTTGCAGTGTTACGAGAGTGAATGTTTTAAAATTTTTTTTGTTTTTTTCATAATTAATAATTATTATGACATAAATTATTACGTTAAGCTGATATTCTTATGACGTATAAAAAGAATAATAATAATAATAATAATAATATTATTTTGACAAAATTTATTTAATAAATACCAGTACGTAATTATAATATAACAAAAAAAAAAAAAAAAAGAATGGAAACAAATGAAAATATTTCACGTAAAAATGATAATCCAAAAATTAACACAATTTTCTTGTTTAAAACAAAGTTTTTGCAATGTGTAATGTGGGTCAAATTGTTTATCGATGATTTTATTTATTTATTTTTTTGCATTAAAAGACAAAACCTATAACGAAATATTGAAATAAATTTTAATATTGTTTTTTTTTTTTTTTTTTTTTTTAATGATTAATATTTTTGTTCTCTTTAAATAATAAACGAGAAATGTGTTAGTTGATCTTCTTCCCCCCCCCCCCCGGCCAGTTTTTTTTGTTTCTTTTTGTTTTTGTTAAAAGTTTTCTTTAAAATAGTGAAATGACTTAGGTTGAATTTCTCAACGAGATTCCTAGGAATAAGAGAGGGAGAGAGGACCACCAAGGCTAATTACCAAATACCATGGTTCAAAACTATGCCAGTCATGCATGGAATTCGTAGTAGATACCGCAGCACACAACCAAGACCCATTAAATTCGTATCCATCGTATGATTGCGGTTTTCGATTAGAAATGAAACTTCAATGCGATTACGATTAACTCCTTTGTATCTTTAATCTCGTTGATATGTTTTTGAAAATGATTTTGTTTTTTTTTTTTTTTTTTTTTTACTTTTTCTATAATTCCATATACATACATTTTCCATTGAATTTTTTCGATTCCATTTCAATAAACTTTAACAAACCATCGTATACAATTTAATCAAATAGATCGATCATAAAATAAAAATAAAATTAAAAATCAACGTGTAGAGAGGTGAATATTATAATCAATAATTTTACGATGTTTTTTATTTTTATTTTTTTTTTTTAATGTTTATTAAGAAACTAAAGAGTGAAAAGAGTATGGAAGAAATTAATATTTGTATTCATTTCGTATAATTTTATTTAAAACATTAACATATGTTTTAAACCATTTATTTAACTTTTTCTATAACTATATATATATATATTTATTAATATTATATATAATATTTTATATAATATTATAATATAATATTAATATTATATAATACATAATATTTTAAATATATTCTAAAATATATTTTATAAAATTTCTATATATTATATATAGAATATATTCTATAAATATATATATTTTATATTTTATTATATATATATATATATTGTTATATGTATATTTTATAATATTTTATATTATATATATTCTATAATATAATTTTTAAATTCTATAAATTTAGAATATATATATGTAATATAAAATAATAATTTAATTTATATTACATAGAAATAATAATCGTAAATAAATTAAATTGATTTAATTCAGGTAATCTAATGTTAACAAAAAAATTATTACTCTCTCTCTCTCTCTCTCTCTCTATCTTATTTCTTTTCTACGTTTGATTGTTCATTTATTAGTCTCTTTGTCCTTATTGTTAATCAATTATTTTTCTATCGATATAATTGTTTTATATATAATTGAGTTTATTTTCTCCAATTTAACAATTTTTAATATGATCAGATCGACATTTGAATTAACGACGCACATCCTCCCACTTTCACCTCCTCCCACCCACCTCCTCACACCTATTATTTTCAGTTTACGAAGCACAGATGTACAGTCGGCTACGCAATTATCGAAGAACACGAGTGTATCTGACATTTGATAATATTACCTGAAGCTAAACTTCATAGTAATCCTCTAATTTATACTCAACTATACAACAGTTTCTCTCTTTGTCTTTAGTTCTATCATTTCTATATATGTATGCACACATATATATATATGTATTAATAAACGTTGTGTATACTCTTACAAAGATAAGAAATAATTTTCTATCGAAAATCGAATTTCTTTTTTAACTTTTCCATTTGACCAAATTTGTTGGATAGAAAATAATTTGAATGGGGACATCGAAATGAGACTTGACGCCAAAATTTGTCCAAAGTTTACGTGACTTTTTTTTTCTTTTTTCTATTCACTAGTTTACCTATTCTTCTTCTTCTTCTACTACTATTATTATTATTATTATTATTATTCGTAGGACCCTTCCTTCCTTCCTTCCTTCCTTTCTTCTTTCCTTTCTTACTTCCCCATAAATCTCTGAACAGTGGAGCATTGCTTTTGAGAATCTTCGTTCGCTTATTTTACTTCAAGAAACGTACGAAAAGTTCTTTGATTTTCACAGTTTTGCTATTCTCGATCGAAATACAGACATCTCTTGTGGTTTATTCCAGTTCGTACAATAACATCGTTGAATGTGATTCTAGTTCACTATCTTCTTCCTCATTCCCCCATCACCCCCTCTCTCTACCCCCTATCACCATCCCCTTCCTTCTCTCTCTCTCTCTCTCTTTCTATCTATTTCTATTCTTCTATTTTTCTACGTAAGAATAAGTACCATCCAACTTAAAACTTTCATTCGCTTTACTTCGTTTGCAATATGCTTTTTTGTTTGTTAAACTTTCAATATTTTTACTTACGTAAAATGTTCAAAAGTTCGTAAATATAATTATATAATATGTTAACTTGTAAGATAATTGAACAGTTTGAATAATGCGTTAAAGATTTGCATGATTAATGTCAACAAACAAATATAAACAAATTTCATATTTTTTAAATTTTCATTACGAATCAAAATAAACCAAAACTAAAGAAAGAAAAAAAAAAAGAGACAAATTCATTGCTTGTCAAAAAGGATTCTTTCATATAATAACAACATTTGAAAAAGATTCGAGTGACAAATGAATAGACAAATAGATAGATAAATAGATAGATCAAGAGAGAAAAGAGGAAAACGAATAAGAGTAAGGGTAACGGTATAAGGGTGGTGGTGGTGGTGGTGATGGTGGAGGGAAAAGGATAGTCTTGCTTTCGTTTTACTTTACTAATTTGCCAGATGAACGTTCATCTGTCTCTACAGACTTTGCCGTGTAATTACCTCGTGTCACGGTGAAACCACTCCTTCTAGTCATTCTCATTCCCTCTCTCACTCATTCCCTCTCTCACTCATTCCCTCTCTCTCTCTCTCTCTCTCTCTCTCTCATTCTCATTTTTTCATTTCTTTTCTTTTTATCTTCATCTCTTTCTTTATTTCACTCTATCTCCATGTTTTTACTCTTCTTTTTGGTTTTCTCAGACCATCTCCTTGTCCTCCTTTAACCCTTGCTTCTCTTTCCTAGAGTACACCCTTCCTCCCCCCTCCTCTCCCCCTACCCCTCCTCATCCCTTTGGATCCGTTGCAAACTCTCTTATTCGTCGTGGCTTGCTTTCATCCTCCCGGCTATTCTCTCTCTTTCTCTCTGTTTCTCTCTTGAACTCTTTCTATCTCTCTCTATCTTTCTTGTTTTTTTTTCTTCTTTCATAGTTTCTTCCTTTACCCTTCTTCTACTTCTTCCTCATTTGTCACAAGTGTCTTATCGTGCACCGAGTAAATTATCAAGCGACGTTGGAACAGAGAGGGCTTTTTCCTTTTTCCTCTTATTTTTTTTATTTTTTCTTTCTCTTTCTCTCACACAACTTACGCGTTAGCCTCCTTTCTTATATACGTCACGCAACACACCTACATATATATATATGTGTGTAGGTATATTGTATAGATACACGTATGGGATGATAAATGAAAAAAGAAGGGTTTGATATTTCAAAAAGGGCCTTGTATTGTATTAACTCACGTAAACGAATAATAAATGTCTAATTGATATGTGTGATCGTAATATCAAACTTTACGATGTATATTAGTCGAACCATATTTTTTTTGGGTGTCTAATTATTTTGTTATAAACGAAATAAGTGTGTATTATTTCTCACATTTGTTATTGTTTTGTTTTTTCTTCTTACTTTCATTTGTCGTAATTAGTGACGTAGTGAGTGTTAATTTGAAAAAATAATTTGCAAATGTTTGATTTGAATCATCTTCTCTGTATATAGATAAATGTTTGTATTGGTAAAGGGTTTGGAAAGGCGGTTTTGTTGGGTCAAGGTGCTTGAGGGGTGAATAGAATTGATATGACGAACAAATACAATACTATTTTTCAAAGATAGCAAATGGAACGCCATTGTCTCGTTATATTTTGACGTCCAAAGGTAAAGGATGAACGATCGACTGTAAAAAGGAAAGACGTGTAAGGGACCTGGACGATACTTTCAAATTGTTCAAATACACCGTAAAAATATTTTTATATTCTTGTTGTTAGAAAAGAATGTATGTATGTGTGTGTGTGTGTGTGTATGTGAGTGAGTAAGTGAGTGAATGAATGAATGAATGAATGAGTTACTGTACGTACGATAGGTCAAACCATTAAACACGTTTCTCCTGTTAGAATTTCTTTACATTCTACAAAGTTATTTTGTTGGGAAAAGTCACGAAAAAAAATAAAATAAAATAAAATAAAAATAAAATGAAATGAATATAAAAAAAGAAGAAGAAGAAGAAGAAGGAGTAAACAGGATTTTAATTTAAAAAAAATGTATTTATAAACAAAACTTATTTATCAATTATTAATAAATCATCGTGAAAATATTTCCTACAACTTTCGTATTTATTGAAAAAAAAAAAGAAAAGTAATTTGTTTTTGTTAAATGTTAACCTTACCAAGTTTGGTTGTGAGAAGTGGGATTTGGTATAATTGACTTTTCTAATAAAAGAACAAACAAAATTTCATTATTTTTTTATATATACTAACAATATTTTCTTTAGTTTATAAGTCACAAGTAGTTACGGTTGGTTATAAACAAACAGGTTCCTTTTTTAGTAGACAAACTTACGACATATATTCTTACTATCTACCCTTCCCCCCTTCCCCCCTTTCACCCCACTTTTTCCTTTTTTCTTCTCCTCTAGACTCATCTTTTCTTTTCCGCTTCATCCTTTCCTTTTTTTATTTTTATTTTTATTTTTCGCATGTGTTGCTTGCTGCTCTACCACCAACATTTGTAGCTACGTAGCGTTGTTGTATCTTCGTAAAAAAAACAAAAAAAAAAAACTAAAGGAAACTTTGCTACGATCGTTTTATACATTTTTGACGAAGAACTATTTCGTTGTCTTTTCCCACTTTTTTTTTTTCTTTTCTTTTTCCATCCCTTTTTGTTTCGAAGTACCTTCTTCTATATGCATATATATATACCCTTTTCCTTCCTCCTATCATTCTTACCCTCTTACTCATTCACTTTCTCTTTTTTGTTTCTGTTTCTCTCTGTTTTTTTCCCTCTCTCTCTCTCTCTCTCTTTTTACGTGTGTTACGTTACAACGACGTAATATAATTTTTAAAATATCGTGTTGGGAAAATTTTGTACTTTAAAGTAAGGAGAGAAAACTTGTGTAAAAAGATAAGAAAAATAATAGTTCCTGTTTTTTTTTTTTTTTTTTTTAATTTTTCTTTCTTCCTTTCTTTTAAAAATTTGAAACAAATAAGAAAAAAAGTCAGAAAAAGATGTAGAAATTATTGGGAAGATCGATTAAATCGGTTACATTGTTCGAATTATAGTTTATAAAATAACATTTACATATGTGTAATATTTAAAAGTATTTTAATATTTGTGTGTGTGTGTTTTTTTCTGTTAACCTAGTATGTAGGATAATTGTTATCGCGATTTCTTTTTATTTTTTTTATTGCGAATTTAAGGATTTATTATTTAGGGGTTATCTATTTTATGTATTCTATACTATTGCAATTGTGGTATTATTTTGTGTGTTATTATAATTTACTAAATAATTTAGAATAATATTGAATCAACATTTTATAACAAAGCCATAGCAATGCGTGGTCAGAGGCATCCTAGTATTATATATATTATTATTAT
Organism: Polistes dominula; assembly: GCF_049000335.1. Taxonomy (NCBI): domain Eukaryota; kingdom Metazoa; phylum Arthropoda; class Insecta; order Hymenoptera; family Vespidae; genus Polistes; species Polistes dominula. The sequence goes on from NW_028301152.1 coordinate 850,398, forward strand.
TATTATTATTATTATTATTATTATTATTATTATTATTATTATTATTATTATTATTATTATATATTATTAATATAATATATTGTATTATTATATAATATATTATAAAATATATATATATATATATATATATATATATATATATATATATATATATATTCTTACATCTTTTCTTTTATCTTAAATCTTACACTACTTCGTTTTGTTGTAACTTTTGAAATAAATCTTCTTTGTAAGTAAGTTGTGGCGAGAAAGAAGCGTACAAAATTTTTCCTAGCTTTTCACTTACTGGTTCTCTTTCTTTCTTTCTTTCTTTCTTTCTTTCTTTCTTTCTCTCGACTAGCATTTGCATCTTAATATTAGATTACAGCTACGAAAGTAGAGTATCAGCGTATAAGAAAGAGATATAAAGTGTACGAATGAGAAAGTACGAAAGATAGGTGTTAAGGAAAAAAAAAAAAAAATAAAAAAAAAAATGAAATGAATTAAAAACAACAAATTGTCAGAATTTGTTTTCTTCTTCTTGTTTCTTATTATTTTCTCTTTTTTTTATTTTCCCCCCATCCCCCCATAACTTTTTGGTATTCGAATCAACTGGATTACGGATGGTTTTCTCATCTAATGTTTAAGCTTTCTTATACCATTTTCTAGTTTTTTTTTTTTTTATATGATTTATTATCCAAACACCGTGTATATAAACTATCTTTATAATTGATTGAAATTTGATAATAATACGATTGAAAAATTCAAATTTAGAAGAACTTAGTTTCAATGGACGAATTATTAATCTTTTGAAAATGCATTAAAATTGTAATAAGAACGTGACTTTTACAAAAAAATACATTAAAATCGTCAAATTGAGAGTCGTATTCGGTGGAAAACAACTTATCGGGGACATTAAAAATCCATTTGGTATGAAGATTCTTCTGAAACTCATGCGAAGAAAATTCATACGGTTGAATTTTAAACTTGAATTTAATGTATGTAAGAGTAACTATCATCTTTAAGTATAAAGCACGTATAAAGGAGAAAATCGATCGATGAAGGAAGTCAAAGTATTATAAAATAAAATAAAAATATACGAAATTTTTTTTTTTTAGCAAATTCACACACACACACACACACTCAACACATACATAGAATACATAGCAGCAATCATCATGGAAATATTATTTCTGAAAGAAATTCTAAACTCGTACGATACGCTTAACAGATTTGTTTTTTTTTATTACGTATGGTTTCACATATATCTAATAATAATAATAATAATTATTATTATTATTATAATAATATAATTAATAATAAATTTATAAAATCGTAGAGATAGTAAAAAATAATTACTTAAGAATTGATATATGTTTTGTTATATTTTATTTATTCGAAATTTTTATGAATTAATATTAATTATCAAATTTTATTGACAATTTTATTGTTAAAATCTTAAACAGATTTACATTTATTACGATATTAAATAATTTTTTTTTTTTGTATAATAAATCGAATTATTATATTTCAACGTACTTATAGTACTTTATTTCAAGAAAACAATAACAAATATATGTGTGTTTGTTTGTAGAATATGGAGAAGGGGAACAACAACAACAACAACAACAACAATAATAACCAGGGGTATCGAGAGATCGATTATTTTGTTCAACCTTTCGTTCAACCTTTTTCTTTTTTTTTTTCTCTCTCTCTCTCTCTCTCTCTTTTTCTTTCTTTTTATATTTACTCTTGCAATTTGGTCGGCTTGCTGATTCTTCTGGACCACCAAATTTTTGATTTTACAGAAAACGTATAAACGTGAATAGGAGAACGAAGATAAAATAGAAAGAGACGTAGGTGGTGGTGGAGGAGGAGGAGGATGCCTAAGGGGTAGGGGGTAGAAGGTGTAGTGAGGGCTGGGAGTTGGGGGAGGGGGAGGGGGAGGGTTGGTAGGACACACAACGTTGGTTAAGAGATTTTATACCGCGCACGGTCATCCAAACGGACGAAAAGCTTTTCAATTGGAAATACCCATCACAGTGGTAGATTTTATCGAGCGTGATTTAGAACCATCCGGAAGTGATGACTTCGATAACGGTGAACTTCCCCTTCCCCTACCCCAAACCATCCTCCTCATCCTTTTTTATATTCCTTTGCTTTTCTCTCTCTCTCTCTCTCTCTCTCTCTCTCTTTCCGTTCAATGGAGAAAAAGTAGAGAAAATTGTGTGTATAGTTGATCGAGATAGACAGTTACGTTTTTCAAATTATTTTTATACCATGCATATAACCCTCCCCCCTCCTCCTTCTCCTCCTCCTCCTCCTCCTCCTCCTCCATTACTCTGTCTATAGGAACCATGAGAATTTCTATTAGCAGCGTATATGTTAGCTTTTACAATTTCGTTGAGGTTGTTTTTTTTTTTTTTTGAAATGTATCGTGATACAAGAATTAATCATAGAAAAAAGTAAAAAGTAATCTATCGTTTAATTTATAAAGAGAAAATTTTTGTTGTTTTTTTTTTTTTAATCTTTTGCTTCTATTATATTTTTTTTTTTTATTTTTTTTTACTAAACTCTTTTAACTAAAGAGCCGCAGTTTCACATTCAAAGAGTCGCATGTGGCTCGCGAGCCGCAGGTTGCCGACCCCTGTCCTATACCGCTTTTAAGAAAAATAAAAAACAACGAGAAAACTTGAATAAAGAAAAACAAAGTGACCGTATATGTGTACGTGTGTGTGTGTGTGTGTGTATGCGAGAGAGAGAGAGAGAAAATAAAAGAACAAATAAAAAAAGGAAACAGAAAGTTAGAAAGAAATAAGTAATAGTAGTAGTAGTAGTAGTAGTAGCTCCTTAGTCTCTTAAATATTCACCGTAGCTGGCATATTTAAGTTCGAAAAGGGAGATATAGAACGGTTATAGAAAAGGGAAAGGGGTGGCAAGGGAAGGGAAGGGAAAGAAAGGGAAGGAAGACCCTCGAGACGATAGGGCCAGAGACAGGGACCGACTTAGCGAGTCTCCCTTCGGAGGATTCACCCACAAAGCTTTTCCTTTGTTCGTTCCACGTTACATTAATGTAAGATGGGTGAAAGAAAGACAGATAGAAAGAAAGAGAAAGAGGGAGGGAGAGAGAGAGAGAGAGAGAGAAATACAGATTGATCGAAAGAGAGAGAAAGAGAAAGAGAAAGGATGATAGAGAGAGAGAGAGAGAGAGAGAGAGAGATAGATAGAAATAGAAATAGAAATGCATAGATGGAAAGAGAAAGAAGATAAAAATATATCAAATGAAAGAGAAAGAGAGAGATAGATAGATAGCAACAGAAATGCATAGATAAGAAAGAGAAAGAGATAGAAATATATCAAATGAAAGAGAAAGAGAGAGAAAGAGATAGAAATAGAGATGCATAGAGAGAAAGAGGGAAAGAGAGAGATAGAAATGCACAGATAGAAAGAGAGAAAGAGAAATGAGTCTGTTCGTAGTTCATAATTCACCCATACCCCCTTTTCCACCCCACTCTTGACTATCCTCTTTACTACTGTCACCTACCTGGAACAAGTACCATCAGAAATGGCATCTTATGTTAGCGAGTTTCGAACACGATCGGAATCTTCTTACAATGCAACGTCATTTTGCATTTCCTTTATTTTCATTCTATCTCTTTCTTTCTCTCTCTCTCTCTCTCTCTCTCTCTCTGTCTGTATGTTTCATCTGTTTCTCTCGTTTTTTCTTTTATTTAATATTCTTTAGATAAGAAGAGATAATATAAATGAAGTAAGTAAAATTCGTTGGATGAATAATTGATGATTTTTATTAAAATAATTATATAAAACTAGGGGTGCCTCGCCATGCGTTGCTGTGGCTCACAATCAGTCCGATACACACACGTCTTGAAGTCAACGAATTACCTTATACCGATTATAAATTGAGATATAAACTATCCTATCTTTCAAGTTGGATGAAACTGCACAAAGTGTGCAAAATTTGATTGAAATCGATTCAGTAGTTTAAGAGTCCATTGCGGACAAACAACGTGACACGTAATTTATGTATATTAAAGAAGAAGATAGTAATAGAGACAACGTTAACCTATAAGACTTCAAATAATTGTATTTTTCCAAGGCCCTTTACTAATACTATTTTATCTTTCTACCTAGGTAGAAATTCTAAATTCGTGAGAGAAAGAAAATAGTAATAGTAATAGTAGTAGTAGTATGCTTCCGTGTCGTTTCGTTTAACTCACCCTCGTTAATCGCGAAATATCGTTGTCACGTTTTCACGAGACAGGAGGGAAAGTTTTGAAAACGAGAACGGCACCGAAACTAATGCTAGTCTACGGGAAACCGGAGAACCGTGCCGGATGTTGATTAGAAGCATAATTTGTTACAGGCAAACTTAACCCCCCATCCTCCCATCCCCCATCCCAATCCCCATCCCCTTCTATTTTCCTTTCCTTTCCTTTCCTTTCCCCCTTTCGAACGCGAGAAGTTTCGAAATTACGCTTCCGTTTGTCTTCTCCTATGGGTATATATGGGTACGTATATATATATATATATATGCAATCGTATAATAAGGGTTTGTATCTTTTTCTTTTTTTCTAACTGCGAGATAAATTTGAAAAAGAAATTTTATCTGAGTTATGCGATTAAAGAAAAAAAAAGAAAAAAAAAACATTGTTCCGTTATTGTAAACGATTATAAAAAGTAGCATTTTTATTTATTAAATCAAATATATTTAGTAAAATAAATGTTCGGCGCATATTTATGAATATTTTATTGGATATAAATAATAATAATACGTCAATATTTTAAAAATATGGTCAATATTTATAATAGGGATGGAGAGGGTTTGCGACAGGGTAACATATTGATACACGGGGAAGAGAGAGAGAGGGGGAAGGGTGCGTGTATTGATATTTTATTATAAATAACTAAAACCATTTATTCTCAAATACTGCCAATATTCATATATTAATCGTTGTAATATTGACCATTCTTGTATTTACATATTAATATCTTACCATATATAAACATTGACAATATATTTAAAATGTCGATTAATAAAACAAAATATTTTTCTCAAAATTCATTTCAATAAATATTCTTTATGAGAAATGTATTAATTTAAAAAAATAAATAATGATTCTTTCGTTTTCATTTAATACGATAATTAATATTACATTGAAAATGCTAAATAAATAAATATATATATAAATATAGTTTTATAAATTAAATTTAATTGTACTTGTAGAATTTAAATTTTTACATATAAATATATAAATCAAATTTTAATTTTAATTTTATAAATAAAATTAATATATTATATTTATTTAAAAAATAAAAATACAAAATTAAATAATAATTAAATATAAATAAATATAATAATCAATAAAAAGCATGCTTTTAAAATATATATATATACATACAAATGTTAAGAATTTATTTGAAAAAGTTAGTAAAAATATATTAAAAAATTCTATTTCTATAAACAACATAATTACCAAAAAAAAACCACTGTAATAAATTTTAACCAAAAAAAAAAAAAAAAAAAAACTAAAAAGAACATCTCAATTACGTTTGATCGATCTACTTGATTCATAAAAATACTATTTTACTTATTTTTCTTCTTAACAATACATGTATCAAACCGATGTTAAAAGAATAAAATACAGACATACAGAGAGAAAGAGAACAAAAAAAAGTAAAAAAAAAGTATTAAAAAAACAAAAAAACCTGAAAGTAAAAGGAGAGTGGTTAAAGAAAGGAATAAAGAAAAGAAAAGAAAAGAAAAGAAAAGAAAAGAAAAGAAAAGAAAAAAAAAGTGGGCAAGATCGAAGACAGGTTGTCGATAACATCGTTCTTTGTAACAAACCCATGTGGTTTCTTCTCCTCGGACAAAGTAGGAGTATGAACTAGGAAATCCGCCTGTAGGATGGATCCCATTTTCTTTCGAGATAAACGTCGGTGTACACCTTTACACCATACCACCACCACCATCACTACCACTACCAATACCATCCCACCTATCATTTACTACTACCATTACACCATCTCACTTTTTCACTTCCTTCATGTTTTAACTTTCAATCCCCCCCCCCCCACCACCACCACCACCCCTTAACCCCATACTTCTATCTTTTATACGTACGAAGAAAACCAACACTACTAAACGTTTAGGTTAAAATCGTAAAATTGCGAGTCTTTTTGAAATGCTCCAAAATGTTCTCTTACTTGCATCCTTTTTTGGGGTTTTTTTTTTTTTTGTGTTCTTTATTTCTTTCTATCTATCTTTCATTACATGAGAGAAAAATGTGATATCGTTTTTGAATTTTAAAATCCACAATTTTTCATTTACGTATTATAAACGAGTGCATTAAGGGTTCATTCTGGTTTCTACGCCGAAAAAAAAGGCTATTTTCACGATTTTTTTTTAGGCTTTGTAGAATACATATACATATGAAAGTTGTTGAGTATGATAAATACACTCTAGAAGTACAAGAAAAAATTTTTTTTTATTGTTTTTAACGTTTTTTGACATCCAAAATGGCTGACAAACGTGAACCCGTCAAAAAAAGGTATGCTGTTGGCGGGCATCGAAATTTGAGAACGGGTGGTCTAAAACAAAAAAATTAAACGGTTTTAAATTTAGTATGACAATGGCTATCGGGTATGCTAAAACTATCAATTTTTATGAAAACAGAACAAAATGACGGCCATTTTTTCGAAAAATAAAAAAATCAACGATTTTTTTCGCAGTTTTTTGTAAAAAAAAATAGTAAAAATTAATATTTTGACTTGGTTGTAGCATGCGAGATAGCCATTCATGTGTAGAGTATGTGGTTAAAATTTCAGAAGGATCGGTTGAGTAGTTTCGGAGATATCATGCCCGCCAACCGAAAAAATGTTGTTTCGAGAAAAACGCGTTTAAAGTTTCTTTTAACAAATTTTTAAAAAGTCTGACTTTACCTTATTCTGCGATGCCTGCACCATATAGTATGCCTTCTGCTTCTTCAAAATATTCATTTTCTTCCACTGTAGCCTTTTTTTGTTGTGTCCTGGCCTCTATCAAAGCTTCTCCGCTCAAACAATTGGCTGAGCGCACGCGCGTGTTGCCGCGGTTACTAGCGTAATTGACTGCGATAGGACCAAGTTTTATCCCCAAAACGTGTATTATTTTCAGTATTGGATCAAAACCTTCGTTAAATATACAAGCTGCCAATTGACAAGCTATTTCCACAATTTTTTTACCATTAAATAGATGTTTAGGCACCATAGCCCAAACGCATTTGTTGAAGCACTCATTATTATTTTGAGTGTTGCCACCTAAACATCTTTCAAGCAATTCTGGTTTTGTCAGGTCTTCGTACACTGGCTTTAATACTTCTTGGACATCTTTAGCGAGAGGAGGAGGATGTTTATAAGTATCAAGGGTTTTAGCTGCCTCAACTTTACGATACTTACACCAGTTGCTAGAACAGTATGTATGTTGCGGGTCATCATCAGTAGAAATTTTGTGATAGTACCCCGCCCAAATTTCCTTTCTCATGTTCTCAATTGAATTATTTCTTTGAACAGCTAACCTATAGTTAGTTGACAATTCCTTCATCAACTTTATAGTCAATCGTTGAGTTTTAATCACTGGAACACTTTTTTTAATAACTTTTTTCTTTTTTACAACTTTCTTCGGTCCTTTTTTTGCAGCAGGTTTCTTGGCTTCCGCTTGTTTCAAAGCTTTTCTCTTTTGAATCAGTGCTTTTCGTGCTTCATTAGCACGGTTAGTTTACTCGTTTGGCAACATGTAAAACACACTCTAATTTTTTGATAACAAAATCTTCGCCGTAGGGAAAAACATTTAGCAACATTTGAAAAGTTTTCGTGTCGCCATCGCCGATATAAAAACCATATTTTACGGAGAACTTCTTGAGTGATCGAAGAAACATCTCCACGATACCATCAACCTCCATCTTCCCGGCACTACCTTCATGGTTTATCGTACAATGCGTTTTATGCTGTTCGTACCAGGCAAGATAGTTTACTTCCTTCACTTTTCTTTTCCACATCTCACATCCCTTACAGTAAGTTGACCTTATAGAAACGACGACGATTTTTCCACTGTATTTTAAAATTAGAGAAACTATTCCAATCAACGAAGAGAATCCTCTTTTGGCCCAAGAGCCGTCGCCAGAAACAGACAGAATATTCTCTGGTTCTCCTCGTATCTTGTTTTCGAGTTGCTCTTCGGTGACGGCTTTATGCGACACTACGTTAAAAACAGTATTGACCGCGATTAGTATAAAGTCAACGATTCCATAATATGCAGAGATACTTAAACCTTTTCCGAGGTCCATAAGTTTGCAAAACATATTTATACCATGCACACCAATACCAAAAAACCTTTCCAAAAAAAGAATATAGCGAAAAAAACTGAATACTAGTTTTGTTTTCCTACACCATTCTGAATAATATGCAGAGACATTTCCACTTAAACAACCGTTTATGGTTTGTCTCCTCTCTCTGTAATATCTCTGTGTTTGGGTCGCAAAATAATATACTTAGACTGCTCGGATCGTTCTAAAATTTTTGTATGATAAATCTACATATGTCTACTTTCGAAAAATGCAAAAAAAAAAAAATTAATTTTTTCAAAATTATAAACCAGAATGAACCCTTAAACGTAGCTTAAAAAGCTTTTCTTTTAACAAAACCAAAAAGTTTTTTAACTTGTCATAGTTTGTAAAAAGAATGGGAAAAGTGAACGAGATATGAAATGGCCTACAAGTTTGAACGTGAAAATATCTCCAGACTATGTGTACTTAATGTTAAAAAAAAAAAAAAAGAAAAAATACAGAAAACAGGGAAATAAATAAATAAATTTTCTTTCCTTATATAATACAAGTTTTTTTTTTTTTTTTTTTTTTTTACCTGGAATACTTAAAACTACAAAATATATTTGAAAGAATGGGGAACGAACATTTATAGTTACGTCACTGTTAGCTAGGTAAAGATATCTAACAATAAGAGTAGAAAGATAGGAAAACGAATGGACGCGAATAAAACTAGTGAATTTGTGGTTGAAGGAAAAACAAAGTTAGTGAGAGTGAGTGAGAGAGAGAGAGAGAGAGAGAGAGAGAGAGAGAGAGGGAGAGAGAAAGAAATGATTGTGAAGAAAGAAAGAAATCGTCGAAATTGTATAAAAAGGGCAGGAGAGAGAGAGAGAGAAAGAGAAAGAGATAGAAGTGGGATAGGGCAACGATATAAGAGCAAAAGAGATAACGATAGTTATATATATATATATATATACCCGGATAACAAGCCTTTGCCAGCACGTAAAACTAACCCTGCCGCAATCCATTAAAGGTTTTAAGGAACTGTAGTTAAAGAATAGTTTATATAAGTACGTATATTTGTGTAACTTATGTGTGTGTGTATGTGTGTGCGTTTATAAATACAAAAATTATACCAAAAGTTATTTTATTAAGAAAAGAAATATAATTGTTCGAATAAATCTAATTAATATTTGTATATTGCTATTTTATTTTTAATTTATAAAATAATTTAATAAATTATTAAATAAACATAAAATAATTTATTTTTTATTTTCAGCAATGTTTTATACAGTGAATATATATATATATTTATTCTGAACCCACCATAGGGATATAGCGAATTTTATAACTAACACCACAAAGAGGATGGATCTCAGTAGTTGTACATTGGTATTTTTATTTTTTTTTAAAATAATAAAAAAAAATGTAGGATTTTAAAAATATTATCCAATAGTTTATTTCGTTGTTTGTAACATTAATGTATAAATAAAAATGTATATTTTATTTCAAACGTGTCAAGAAGACCCATTCACGTTGTCGACAAAAGGGTTTAAATTATCTAGCAATGTTAAATTAAAAAACAAAAAAGAAAATATATAAGCTCAAACTATGCCATCGTTGAAAATACTCCCTTAATAAAAAGAAATAAAAAAAAAAAACATTTTCCTTACTTATAAATATTTAATATTATTTCCTAAGAAAGAATAATTTTTTCATTCGTTTAAACCAAAGTTATTATTGGAACGTTTGGACATTTTATATTTATGTATATGTACATACATTTGTATTTGTGTGTGTGTATATATGTATGACCGAATGAGTTAGGGATTAACCCTTTTTTTCTTCTTCTTCTTCTTTTACTTTTTCTTTCTATTTCGCGTGTTCTCGACGAATTTTTGTTAAACCCATTTCTTTTCTCTTTTTATTTTTATTTTATTCTACCATCTTTTTTTGTCGAGAAAGAGAGAGAGAGAGAGAGACAGAAAGAAGCATAAGTAGAGTTAAGAATACGAAAAAGTATTCATGAAGGTAGACAAGTGCATGGGGACATATATATACAGATATATTTACACACGGACACACACACATACAAACACACGTACTTATGTATACATAAAGTTGCACGTGACGGTTGCTATCTACGTTTCTCGAACGATATCGTGCACTTTGAGATTTTACCCGAGCTCGTTCGAGCATGATCTTGCTAACGTTAACCACACGATAAAAAGAAAAAGAGAGAGAGAGAGAGAGAGAGAGAGAGAGAGAAAGAATTAATAGTATAAACTATGAAAAAGTAGGTTTGTAATGACCTTTTTAAAAAATAGTCTTCAATTGTAATTCTTAATTTGTTCATACAAATTTATTATTAATTTATATATTAATATAATTATTATAATAATTTAATATAAAATAATCTATTAAATTTTATTAAATTAATAATAATTATTGTATTATATAATAATAATAATAATATTAATATATTTATATAAATTTACTAGGGGTGCCACCGCCACGCGTTGCTGTGTCTCACAATCGTAACAAAATTAATGTAACTGTGCAAAGTAACGAAAAAAAAAAAAAAAAGAAAAAAATGTAATTTATAAATAATAAACGGAAAAATTAGAGAAAAAAATCGAATATTTATAAAAGTTAACAATTTACGAATATAATTTACTTTTCCCTATGAAAATTACAATTTAAACATCAAATTGTAACGAACTTTTACGGCATGTTGGATATAGTCGTCAAATACGCTTAACTGGTTAAATAATGTTTGATTTATTTTATTAATTAAAATTTTTCAACATATATATATATATATATATTAAACAAATGTATTCTTTTTTTTAGTTTAAACAATTCATTATATTAGTAGATTACAGTACTGTGTGCAAAGTTAATAAACATTAATCAATCAAATACTATCTTTTCATATTTCATTTTCTCTCTATTTCTCTCTCTCTCTCTCTCTCTCTCTCTCTTTTATATTTTCTTTTATATTTTTCTCTTTATATCATCTATTAGAAGAAAAATAGACATTAAAGGACAAATAGATTTTTCTTTTCTTTGTTCACTGACAACTTACTTACACATTGAGCTTCCTATTCCGATGAACATACATTCAAATATATAGTAATAGTAATAGTAGTATATAATAGTTCAAATGGACGTATATATATATATATATATATGTATGTATAAGTGTATATATGCATTGAAGTATTACATAGTCTTTCTCTTTACTTGAGCAAGTCTTAGAAGGTCTGCTTCTCGATTTGTTTGTCTCGCAACTTTCACGAGAATATACATCATCGTGTGTCCAACTTTTTGGCTCGTTTCAACTCTAAGGGCTAAGTGATCCGCAAGGCAAGCTAAAGGAACTTGCAAACCAAAGGATAAAAGGATAGAAAATGAGAAAGACAGACAATCGTATATAAAAAGAGAGAACAACAAAAAAAAAAAAATGGTAAAGAATGCTTTCTTATTATCTTTCTTTTGTATCCAATGGAATTTAGAGAAGATTGAAAGCAACTTTTTTTTTTCTACTCTTGTCTTACGAATTCAATTACACGTACTTATGTATATTTGAATTATATATTTATATATATATATATATATATATATATATATATATATATATATATATATATATATTATTATTATTATTATTATTATTACATTTTTATTTTATTTTATGATGAAAAAAAAGAAAGAAATTTTTTAAAAATATTTTATTAACCTTTAACCAGTTTTAAGTTAAATAAAAATGTTTTATTTAATAATTAAATATTAATGCAATTGTAAATTGACACAATTAAATTTATATTAAAAATTACTCATCTCTTTTAATATATTATTTCTAATTTTTTTCATTAATCAATATATATGTAAATATATTCTAAAAAAAAAAATTCAACGTGATGAGTGTATTTGTAAAAATAAACCATTTATATATATTTTAAAATATTAAAATATATAAATATTAAAAATAAACCATATATATATTTTTCTAAATATTTATTTCAATACAAATAAATCGTCGAAATTTCGATAAAACGTTGTTCTAGTTTCTTTCAACCTTTTATAAATGATATTATAAATGTATATATGTATAGTTACTGTATTCTCTCTCTCTCTCTCTCTCTCTCTTTCTCTTTCCCTTCTACATGTATCAGTTCGTCTTTGTCTTATTCATTGTAAGTCGGTTCTATTATTACATTGTCTGCAATTAGTAACTTTCTTAGTTCTCTTTCATTTCTCACTAACTCACCCTATTTCGTCTCAGGAGACACAAAGGGTTCTTATAATCATATTGATTAAAGCATGATACGGCACGAACGAAGACTTTGTAAACGTATTTAGCAGATCGATAATATTTCAAACCCTAACTGAACACCACCACCACCACCCCCCTACCCACCCCTACTTCCCTTCTCGTGTCTTCAACCCTTTTACGTTTTCATTCCGTAAGTTTCTTTGAAATTTTCTTATCGTCGTCTTACTTCTTTACCATTCTTTTGTTTTTTCTTTATGCTTCCTCCTTTTTTTACCTCTCAAGAGTGTTCGTATATAAACCATCATGTAAACACATAATATACTTGGAGTGCCTTCCCCCCCCCACCCGCCCACGCGTTGCTGTGGCTCACAATCAGTCCGATACTTTGTTAATAAATAAATAATTCGCGAATATAAATTGAGAAATAAACTATCGTATCTTTCAAGTTGAATGAAATTGCACACAGTGTGAAAAATCTTATCAAAATCAGTTCAGTAGTTTAGGAGTCCATTGCGGACAAACAACGTGACACATAATTTATATATATTAAGATAAGATGAATGAGAGTTCGTTCAGATAATATTGAGTATATTCAAAGTATTACATGTTTCTATGTAAGTTCTCTGGTTTTACTGATATCCCAACCAAAACTGTGTATTCTATTAAATAAACAAAAAGGGTAGAAGAAAAATAGAAAAAAAGAGAGAGAGAGAGAAAGAGAGAGAAGGGAAAAGAAGGTTAGTAAAACATGACAGAGAAATGAATACAGAAACAGAAAAGATAGAGGGTTGTAAAGATGTGAAAGGAAGGAAGGAAGGAAGGGACAGGGAAATAGAGAAAGAGTAAGAGAAAGATAGTAGATTACAAAAGCATAAGATAGAGAAAGAGAGAAGGTAGTAAAAGTACGAGAGATAGAAGAAGGATGGTGTGGGTGGAAGGGTGGGATAGAGGGTGTAGAGGAAAAGTATTTCCGTGCATACCCTTTCGATACGTCGTTAGATACGTATGAAATATTCATGGATAGCGAAGTAACCCCTCTATCGTTATACCAGAAAACGTGGGTGGTGGGATTCGATGTTTCAAATAGAAAGGAAAATGTGTGTGAAAGAGAAGATAGATAGATAGATAAATAGATAGATAGATAGAAAGAGAGAGAGAGAGAGAGAGAGAGAGAGGGGAAGGTTCCTCGTTACGTCAATGTCATAAACAATCTCACTTTTGAGAGAACGATGCATAATTTCAAGATACCATGTAAATGTGATATTTCCATTACACTTTTTCTTTTTTTTAAATAAATCGTTGAAAAACTGACATAAAAGAGGATAGAAAAATAAAAAAGAAAGATAGAAATAAATGTCGAGTATTTTCAAATATATCCTAATTTCTATCAATCGAAGTTTCGATCAAGCATACTTCTTCGTTTCGTTTGAGTAGACAAACAGATAGATAAATAAAACTGAGAGAGAGAGAGAGAGAGAGAGAGAGAGAGAGAGAGAGAGAAAATGGTAGAGAAAGATTTTTCTTGACGTCATACTGTAAACAATCTCATCCTGTAGAAAACGATGAATAACTTCAAGATAATTTTATATAAATATGATATTTCTATATTACATATTTTTGTTGTTGTGAATAAATTGTTGACAAACTCACGGATTTATTTAATTTTTTTTCAATATATAAATAATAATCGTTGAGAAAATCGCGGATTTATTTAATGTTTTTTCAATATATATCAGAATGAGTTGAAAGAGGATAGAAATAAGGATAAATAAAGAAATATTAATAGAAATAAAATAATAATAATATAGAATATCATAATCATATTGTAAACAATCTCATCCTTTAGAAAACGATGCACAACTTCAAGATAATTTTATATAAATGCGATATTTCTATATTACATCTTTTTTTTTTCAATAAATCCATGAGTTTCTCAAGGATTTATTTAATTTTCTTAATATATATATATATATCAGAATGAGTTGAAAGAGTATAGAAATAAGGATAAAGAAAGAAATAAAAATAAAAATAAAAAATTGAGAGACAGATATATATATATATATATATATATATATATATATATATATATATATATATATATATATCTAGAAATAAATGTTGAGAGAGAGAGAGATAGAGTATTTTCAATATATCCTTATTTCTATCAATCGAAATTTCAATCAAGCGTTCTTCCTTTAATCACTTCCCTCCTTGATTATCGTTCCTCTGACGTAATTACACCATCTCGATAGTCGAGTATCCTCTCAGAGTTTGATTTCTGCATCTCTTCTATCTATATATACTATCTTCTTATCTACCATCGTTTCTTAACTCTTACGTAAGACTACTACTATTATTATTATTATTACTACTACCATTACAATTATCCTTTACACTGATGTTCTTACTTTTACGGATGTACAATTAAAAAAAATACTTAATAACGACAAGAATTTTTCTTACTCTTAAATTAGCAACGATTCCTTCTTCACAGAACATAATCTCGTTATCTTTCGTTAATATCACAACGTTGTTAAATGATCTTTCTTTATTTTCTTACAAATTACATCCTTACTTCCCTTTCCTCCACTACTCCTAATCAAACTCATTTTTTTTTTTTTTTTTACTTTTTCTGTCTGTCTTTGTATATTTATTTATAATCATAGAGATACAACATATAGAGCAGAACTAGGGACCCTCGAGGAGGGACGCGCCAAAGAATTTTGGGGGACAGGAACTTATGTAGTCACGTAATTGCGCGCGAATCAATGAAACATTTGAAATAGTATCAAAGTTGTATATAATAATAGTGAATAGTGTAGGGAGGAGGGGGGAGGGAGTAGTAGAGTGGTGAATTGATTTGACAAAATTATAAAATAATAATGAATTGCATCAAATACAGAAAAAAAAAGAAGTGAACCATATTTAATGATAATTAAAAAATTTTTATATTAAAATAGAATAGGTTAGACAACAAAAATTATTATTATTATTATAAATTAAAAAAAAAAGAAAAAAGATTTAATTAAGTTTGATTTGATAAAAGGCATTACAGTATTTAGAAATTTCGAAACAACTTGTAGGAATTTATTCATTAGAAATTATCGAACTTAAATTTCATTCACATAATGAAATTTATTGATTTTAAAACAACTAGAAATTGAGAAAAATAAAGAGGGAGAGAAAGAGAGAGAGAGAGAGAGAGAATTGTAATCTTAGAAGAAGAAAGAAACTAAAGATCTAATTAGATTAAAATTTATCGGACAGTTGTGTTAGTATTGGTGATTGTGTGGTAGTTATAAAGGGTTGTATAGTATTAGTGATGCTACTGCTGCTGGGTTTCAACTCTTAAAAACTTTCGTAAGACGAGCCTTGGCTTCACAACGGATTACAAAATAATAGCTCGGTTATTAAGAAACTATGGTGGTGACCGTGCATATAACGTTGTCGACTTTATTAAGAACTTTATTTCTTTTTTTTTTCTTTCCTTCTTTCTTTCTTTCTTTCTTTCTTTCTTTCTTATTATTATTATTCAGATATTTCATTATTTTCATACGGTTCTCCGATTCTATTCTTTATCAAAATTTCATATTAAAAGTAATTATTTTTTTCTGTTCGTTTGTTTCCCCCCCCCCCCCATAATATAATAGAAAATTATTATATTCAATTATTATACCTTGTAGATATATTGACATTTTGTAATTTCATCAATTTTATGATAAATTAAATGTTAGATAAATGTGTGTGTTCTTTTTCTCTTTTATATAGTCAGTCATAATTTATATACAACTTATTCTACACATACATGCATGTTATATAATGTATATAAAATTATATACAAAGTGAGTGAATAAAATTACAATGATTTATTTATCAAATATATTTCAAATTGAAATAATTCGACCAACACTAAATGCAAGTAAAAAAAAATATATATATATATATAGATATGATATAGTATCAGTAGGAGTGGCATAAAGTTGACTCAAGTATTTTTAAATCTGCAAAATTCCGATTTCAAAGATGTACCTTATTTAGGTTAATCGATCATAATAAAAAGAAATTCAATAAAATGATAAAAAAAATTTTTTTTAAAGAAGACTAGGAAATTAATTAAAAAAAAAAAATAAAATAAAATAAAAGAAAAAGAAAAAGAAAATTAAACCAGTCTAACACTTTTACATTTAAAATAATACAATATATATATATTAATATAAATTAATATAAATTAATATTAATATTAATATATAAATATAAATAAATTAAAATATATATATATAAAATATAAATAAATTAATATAATATTAATATAAATTATAACGAAAGAGCAATTAATCGAAAATGTTAATACGTCTGTAAACATAAAGCAGATTAAGTTGTGAGGGGTGGGGGGGGTAGTTGCCATACTCGATACGTCATCTACATGATTTAACAGAATTCTCGGAGGTTGAGGTATAAATGGAGGTGGTGGTGAAGGTGGAAGTGGAGGTAGAACGGGAGGTTCGCGAAATCGAGTAAATCAAACGCACGTGACTCATGGTAACACTAGCTGCTAACCACTCCACTCTCACGACCGGAAATGGGATCAACACTTGCATGAATCATCGTCACCACATGGTGTGCCTTTACTGAGAGAGAGAGAGAGTAGAACCGATTATAGGTGTGTAAGATCGAACCACTGAACGGAAAGGAAGACGGCAAACGTGCGACCAACTAGAAATGGCTTTTCGAGACTACCGGAAGTACGCTTGCAAGACACGTCTCTACGATACATTTAACCTGAGGAAAGATATTCTCTCACTCTAGGGAAATCGAAATACCTATGGATATTGGTATATATATATATAGATATACACTCTATGAGAAAAACTATATTTAATCATTGAAATAATCAATTTTCCTAATATTATGCATGGTTGTTATTTCGATGCATAAATCATTTGAAAAGATTGAGAATTTAATTTAAATCATATTTTTTTCTTTCTTTCTTTTTATTTTCTCTCTCTCTCTCTCTCTCTCTCTCTCTCTCTCTCCATTGAATCATGGTCCTATGGAAATAATATTTCATTGAATTTTTTTTTTTTTTTCGTTTTCTTCTTTTTCTTTTTTCTTTTTTTTTTTTTCTATGCATAATCATGCGCAGAAATTTAATTTAAACAATTTCTTTCTATTTTTTTTTTTTTTTTTTTTTTCATTCGACCATGGTACTTCTATGGAAAAATATGTAATTTAATATTTTAACGTAGAATCATTTGAAAAAAAAAAAATCTAGTAGTTTAACATTTTATTATTATTTTTTTTTTGTTTTTTACTTTTTTCATTGGATCATGGTTCCTTATGGAAAAAAAAAATATGCGATTTTATATTTTAACGTGGAATCAGTTGAAAAGATTTAATTTTAACATATTTTTGTTTTGTTTCTTTTTTACGTTTACTTTTTTGTCAGATCATGGTTCCTATTGGAAAAAATATGCGATTGAATTTTGTTTTTTTTTGACACTGAATCATTTTTGAAAAGATCGAGAATTTAATTAGAACAATTTTTTTTTTTATCGGATCAAAGGTTCTATTGAAAAAATATACGAATTAATCATTTCAAAAGTGTATTTAACTATTGCTATGAATTATTCGAAAAGATTCGATAGAGAAGTACATTTTGTTGTTGTTGTTGTTGTTGTTATATTTAATCATGATCACATATGGAAATAGATTTTCAATTTGAATTTGAATCACTGAACTGTGAAATGAAATTGATTTTCTTTTTCTAGGATCATGATTGTTACAGTAAAACATAATTTAATTCTTTGAAAAGTGAATTTTGCTTAAGCTTTGAGTGATCATCTTCCTGCTACATGTAAAATGTCATTTGAAAATATTGCAAATTAAATTTCCATATATGATATAATGGAAAAGAAATAAATAAAATATATTGTTGAAATTAATTATAAATAATAGAAAATTTATTATAAAATAAATTCCATATATATATATATATATATGTTATATCGCATCATGATTCTATATGAAACGTTTGAAATATTTAATTAGGATAATTAAAATGTTAATATTTATTTAGCAAATTCAAATATTAATATTTTTTAAAATTACTTTGATAAGATCGAGAATAATATTTTATTATTTATTGGATTATAATTCGTATAAAGAAAGTAGCACACACACACACAAAATGTAAAAATAAAAACATATGAAGATAATACAAAAGCACTGTTATTATAATTAAAATGATTAATAATAAAATTATGTAAAATAATACAATTAATGATACAATATCAATTCCTATAAATTAATAACAAAAAAAAAAGTAGAAAGATATAAGAAATAAATAATGAAAAGAATTATTATAAAAGTGATGTATGTTCATTAAAAAAAAAAAAAAAAATGGTATTGAAAAGAAACACGTAACTTTCATTAATTATAAATAAAACATAAAAATACTCTTTTCACAATTATTTTCAAACATTCATTTACATCAACAAGTAATCCAATTAATATTAAAATAAAATATCAATAGTAATAATAAATCATTTCACTCTTGTACTCACGTTTTTCTCTCGAAATCCATCCTACAAGAATAACACAGGTAGATTGATAAAAACCGAACGTTCATAAACAAAACTGTCAATCGTCAATTAAAACTCACGATACACGATACACTTTAAATTCACTATCACCAAATTTTTAATTCAATTTTTTCGGAATAATTTCAATAATAACATCGGTACACGGTTGTTGGCGACGTACTGTCTCTGTTTTAAAATGACCATATAAATTACTACTATACACGTATGTACACAGTATCACGAATTATTTTCAAACATTCTTTTACATTAACAAGTAATCCAATTAATATTAAAATAAAATAACAATAGTTATAATAAATCATTTCACTCTTGTACACTCACGTTTTTCTCTCGATATCCATCTTACAAGAATATCACAGGTAGATTGATAAAAACCGAACGTTCATAAACAAAACTGTCAATCTTTAATTAAAACTCACGATACACGATACACGATACACTTCAAATTCACTATAACCAAATTTTTAATTCAATTTTTTCGGAATAATTTCCATGATAACACCGATACACGAAGAACACCGATACACGAATAACACCGGTAGTACACGATTGCTGGCGACGTACTGTCTCCTTTCAAAATGATCATATAAATTACTACTATACACGTATGTACACAGTGTCACGAACGAATGAACGAACGAACGAACGAACGAACTAATGTTTACTCGTATAAAGTTATCCGGAGTTAATGTCATTTAAAAAGGAAACGTTTGAAAACAATCTGGTAACAATTCAGTGTCTCAATGTATTTAGGTTAATGTGTTATAATGTTAATGTGTTAATGTGATATACGAGAAAAACTAGAAGAAGGATTTTAAAAGTGGAACGCGTAGAAGGGATAGAGGAGGGTTTCAGAGGGGAAAGGGAAATTGATGAAGTTATTCTTGAATGATAACGTTATCATTCGTGCAAATAAAACTTACAGATTCTTCTTATCGTATTCGTTCATCAAAGATAGTCGTCAAAGTTACATTAATAATTGTTGCATAGTATAATTATATGTGTGTTACGTATATAGACATTATTACACACTCTTCTAACATACATCCCTTTTTTTTTATTCCACTAAATGACTTTCCTATTATCATTAATTGATCGTGAGTGATGGTGCGTTTATACTAAAAATAACTTTCGATGTATTCAACAAATAATTGGATGTGTAAAAAAAGGGAACATTGTGAAAATATTCCAAGAAAATCAACTCTCGTATGTGGAAGTTTAAATGAGATCTCTCAGAAACAGCTGATCGGTCAACGAACTCAAGTAATGTAATTCGTCTACCAACCACCAATGGCGTTACGTGTCTTGTGGGAATATATATATATATATTTTTTTCTTTTTAAATTTGTTTAGTGAAATAGAATAAAACTGAAAGTTTGCTGTAATTTGTTTTGTTTTTTTCAATTACATTCACTGACACTTTTAAATATTCATCCAGAAATGAATGATTTTGAACAACACGTTGAAAATAAGTTAATCAATTGACACGACACTGTGTTCTTTTTTCTTTTTTCTTCTTTAACACTCGTTAGTCCAGAAAACAAATAAGATTATTAGAAAATTATTATTCACAGCACGATGTTACGATAGGAAAGGGTTCGGAGAGTTTTAGTTAATGGTTTACAATGATTTCTAACCTCTCATGTTCCTTTCTCTTCGTCTTCTCCTTGACTCGGTCAAGCATGTCGATTATTCTTTCTCTTTTTTCGAATGATTACGAAGAAACAAATGAATTCAAATGAAACACGCGTTTTTTTAACGTTTATGAGAATAATAATAACAGAATGATAAGATAAATTAATAAAAAAGAAAACACATTTAACGATACAAATTTCGAATAACGTGACTTATACAGTGAGAACAAATTAACAGACTGAATAAACGAGTTAAAGAAACACTCGATGTAAAAACGAAACAAAACGAAGATCGTGCTGCTGCGAAGTGAATGTGCGCATGCGCGATCCAAGGACACACAGTTAACCTTTTTTTTTTTTTTCTTTTTTTTCGCCCCGTTCAAATTCCTTCACCGATTTTTCTAAATCGTTCGTGAGATTTTATCTATTTGCGATTTCTAAATTGTGTCACGGTTTTATCGATGATTCATTTCTTTTTGTTTTTTATTCCTTTTTCGTTTTTTTTTCTTTTATTTTTTATGGATACATGTGGGGCAACGTGAGTTATATATATTAATTATATAGTGATGATTCTATTTTACATTATTCTTGTGCAGGAGATTTTAAGTGAATTTTTGTCTTCAAATTGTTATGGTAAAATATTCTGAGTTATATTTTTGATATAATTAATTACGTTTCATGTATTTATTTAACATATGTATAATATTATAGAAATTGTTTATATGGGTTGAAAAGTTTCTAGTTGATTTTAGAAAATTAATTTTCTTTTATTTTATTTTAAGTTATTCATTGGTTTAATTTTTATTCTGGTTATAATCAATATAAACTTAATATATATATGTAATAATATTATATAATATATATAATATTTAATTATAATTATATAATATAAAATTATATAATATAATATATACTATTATATTATTATATTATATATAATATATATTTTATTATATTATTTTATATATTATATATATTGTTATATTATTATTAATTATAAATTATATTAAATTATATTAATTATAATTATATATATATATATGTGTATGTTTGTTTTTATAATTGTAAAACTATAAATGCAATTAGAAACTAACAAATTAATAACAAAGTATAATTAATTATTAAAATTATTTATGAAAAACTTTCAATTTATTCTATACAATGACAAATACATTTTGAAGGATTAAAAAATTAAAAAGAAATAAAGGCAAAAATTAATTAATGTTTTTTTTTTCATATAATTGATATGCGTGATGCTGATTGTAAACCACACACACACACACACACACACACACACACACACATACACACATGATACTTTATATAACAATTGACAATGAGTATGCATATTGTGTCATAGATGTTGTGTATAATTTATGTTTTCAAAAGAACCAACCGAACGTGAAAACAACAACAGTGTCTTGAGTATTTGAGAAAAGAGAGAGACATATAAAAGAGAAATGCAATTCCGTCGTGTCTTGATTCTCTTCAAGAGAAAGTGTGACACGTAAAGAGTAAGAGTAAAAGAGAGAGAGAGAGATAGAAAAAGAGAGACTAACGTTTGACCATCTGGAAAGTAAAAGAAGAAACGAGATACAAACGTGTAAGTGCAACAAAGAAAAATGTCAGAAACGTATAGACAGGTGTCGAGAGATCACATGACTTGAGTAAGAAAAAAAAAGTACAAATTATACTGTTATATAAGAAAACGAGACAAATAGACAAAAAGAAAGAAAGAAAAAAATTATTATTATCATTATTAATTATTTAACATTGTTAGAATATTGTAATAGAATAAATATTACAAGTTTTTGGTTTAAATAAGATAATAAAAAAAAAAACGTTTCAACGTTTCAATATTCCATAGTATTATTTAATTAGATGTTAAATAGATAACAATTTTGATCAATACGAATATATTAATATAATAGAATTGAAATATATTTACATTTTTATTAGCACATTTTGTAAAAAAATAGCACGTCTCGTAGCAAAGAGTTTACCTTTCTTTAAAAAACTTAATTCACTTTTTTTGATCATATTAAGAAAACAATAATACGATATAATAATATATATATATATATATATATATTAATTTAATTATAATAATATAATTTTATAATATATTATAAAATAAACGAATTTAATATAAAAAAAAATTAATTTTCTTAATTATCGTTTTCTGTATTTAATCTCGTATTAGCTTCTAAGATGACTCATATATATAATTGGAATAATAAAAAAAATATTTAAAAATATTAAAAATTTCCACATATTACTTCTTCATTTAAAATGAATTCCCAAAGTATAAAGATAACGCGAAAAATAAAAAAATAAAAAATAAAAAAATATCTTAAGTATATGAATGAAGATAATATAAATAGCATTATAATCTTTGTTAATCGATAATCTTTCGTGTCAAACGTTTTAACGATAAAGAACAGGAGGGGTGAGGGGGAGATGGGGGGGGGGTTGAGCTTGGATTCGTACAGGAATATGAAACACAACACGTCGAATATGTTTCGAGGAATTCTCGAAGGCTTTACAGATAAACGGTGCCATTGGTTGTGGTGGTTTCACGAATATCCCTGATAGACGTGAAGCTATATTAATGTGTCGGATTTCTACGTTGATGTGGACGTAACACGATTCGACGTTAGTGATCCATGTAAACGGGCAATTAATTAACAAGCTGTGCCCGTTCGACAGAATACGCGAGTATGTTATTACTATGAATACAAACGATTTTCTAGATAAGATCGTTTCACGATTAATTATTCCTCTAGACACAAAATCATTTCGTATAACATTGATAACGACATTTGGTCGAAAGTTTCTTTTTTATATATAATAATCATTAATAATCGATACAAAACAAAAACAACAACGAAAAAGGGAACTTACGTACGCAATTGCAGCAAAAATTTCGCTAATATGCGCCAATCTACATGTTAAAATTGTTGCGACAAATCATAGAATAACAAAACTTGATTTAAAATCGAAACCCTTTTGAAAATTCAAAAGATTTTATTTATTAAAAGTAATCACAATTGGATTTCAGTGGAAAATGGGCCGATATAGAATTTAATGTAGATTCAATACAGTTTTTATTTTTGTTCACCTGATGCTGTCGCCATAACCCGGACGAAACCCTGACGAAACCCTGACGCAACCCTGACGGTTGTTGTGTGCAAACAACAAGATTGTTCTTTATTGGCACATTAGCGAGATTTTTTTTTGCTGCGATGGCGTTTATACGTAAGTACCAAAAAATACAACAACGATAATAATCTTTTATCATATTTTTCAAAATACATACTTTTCACAATATTTTGTTATAATTAAAAACATATTACAATTAATCTATCTTTCACATAACGATTATTATCGATAAGAACGTTCAACATTAATGTCTAATTATATTGTATAATTATTATTATTATTATTAACATGAATTATAATAGTCAAATTAATTCATTGTTTAACGTTATTATCTTTCTTCGAAAAATTTTGGAAATTTCATTCAACGTGAACGATAAGAGAACGATGGATAACGTTGGTTCTGCGAGCTGGAGGGTGGTAAAGGTGGAATAGGAAAAGGGTAGAGGAGGACAGGAGGGTTCGGTCGATACTCCTCGACTATTTCGTAACGAGAAAATTTCAAGAGGGCTCGTTGAACATAGTGAAGGTACCTTGTGCCGCGTTACACCGCACGTGCACGACGTACCACCAAACTAACATACACACATACACACATAAACACACACAGACACAGACACATATATCTATGTGATTTATACGACTATCTCTTTGTGTCCAGTGTATGTACGTTCATACATACACATATGCATGCATGTATGTATGTATGTATGTATGTACGTATATATATGCACGTTTATACACGTATATGTTTTATATGGTACTTCGTTTTGATTCGCACGTGCGAGAGAATATTGCAAGGGGGGAGGGGGGCAGGAGGTAGGGAGGGAGGGAGGCAAAACTAGGGGGCAAAAAAAAGCTCTTTCGCTAATTAAGAATAGACTATACGAGTTTTCCAATTGGTGAAAAAGAATGGGTTGAATATATAGCCAAGATGGCGGCTAGTTTGAGAGGAGGGAGGCAAGAATACGAGAGAAGAAAAAAAAACTGGAATGTAATCTTTTTTTCCTTGTGTCTTACGATCGAAAACGATTGATTTTGGAGAAGGAATTTTTGTTCTTTTTTATTTTTTATAAACATTGTTTAATTCACATTAATTGTGTTAAGTCAGAATAATTAAGTTTACTTTTGTTTGATACTTTGACAAGGGGAAAAAAAGATCGAAGATGTTAAAACGATTTGTAAATAAATTTTAACGCGTTTGTTAAAGTAAATGTTAAAAATTGTTTAATTTGTTACAAAAGATTGTTTAGGAAGATCGAATTAATAATATAAAACGTTTAAATGAGAGAAAAGAGGATTGGAAAAATTGTATTTATAGAATAAACAAAATATAATACGCGTTACATAAGCTTGAAAAAGGAAATACTTAGACGAGAGAGAGAGAGAGAGAGAGAAAAGAAATGGGAGGAAAGGTTTAGAGATAGGAGGAGAAAGGAAGAAGGGGGTGTTAAGAAAAAGGATTGGAAAAATAAAGTGATAAAATATAAAAATGGATCTAGCGTACAAGTTTGAAAAAGGAAATGGTTTAAAAGAAAGAACGTGTTAGAAAGATAGACATGAAGGGTAATAGAAAAATGTGGAAAATAGAAATAGAATTAGAAAAATAGTGCGATATATATATATATATAGTAGAAAAATAAATCTTATATAAATTTGGTAAAAAGAGATCATTTTAAAAAGATAGATAGATAGAGAAAATAAGAGAGAAAAATACAGATAATAATATAAATAACACGTAGAAAGAAAAAAAAAAAAAGATTAATATCGAACTATAGCACAGTGAAATGCAAGACTAAATCTTACATAAGAGAATAATCAGAAATAAGTAAAAAAAAAAAAAAAATGTAAAATGAGAAAAAAGCCAGAAAATGGTTAGAATAAAAAAAAAAAATAAATAAATCTTACGTATTCAATTTTAACGAAAGAAAATATGTGAC
Source organism: Polistes dominula (assembly GCF_049000335.1). Lineage (NCBI taxonomy): Eukaryota > Metazoa > Arthropoda > Insecta > Hymenoptera > Vespidae > Polistes > Polistes dominula. The sequence goes on from NW_028301152.1 coordinate 876,309, forward strand.
AATAGAAAGATGAGATAATAGTATTAAAAATGAATAGAGAAATAAACTGATACAAAAAATATAATGATAAATTTCATATAATATATATATATATATATATAAATATAAATGATAAAATAAAAGGAAAAAAATCAAAAGAGTACAAAAAATTTTGTTAAAAAAAAAAAAAAAAAATAAAACAGGAATAGGATAAGAAAATAGAAGTAAAAAGACTACGATTGAATTGGAAAAGAGGAGTGAGTGAGTGTAAAAAAAACAATGAAAAAAAAAAAAACGATAAAGGAAAGAGATAAAAATGATGAAAAAAGAAAAAGAAAAAAAAAATAGAAAAAAAAATAAAAAAATAAAAAATGGTGAATAACTCGCGTTGAAGGAACGCGAATGTGTGGATGGATGGTATGCGATCAAAGCCGATTTGCTTGATTTTTCGAGAGTATTTCAGCCAATTCATGTAGGACCAACGAATATAATATATATATATATATATATGTATATGTACTATAAAATATATATATATATATATATATATAGGTATACATTGACTGTATCGATAGTATTCGTACACTAGTACGATTCTCGGGCTCGTGCATTCCTATCGGATGGATTATACGTTATATGTCGTTGCGGTACAATAGTAAACGGGAACTATGCATGCGGGTGCATTGAATGCATCATAGAGGCTTCGAGTTATACGCGTGCGAGACTTATTTATTTCAAATGCAAATTGAAATGTGTACGGTCGTTGGTCCGCATCGCTATTATGTTCTCGTTTACGTTTTATGTATAATATACGATTGTGATATGCTATATACTGCACCTATATATATATATACATTTGATAATATATTTAGGTTTATAAGTATTATAAAATGATATACATCTGTGTATATATATATATATATATATATATATATATATTTATTTATTTATTAATGGTATTCGTGCAATTATTAATATGGCATATATATATGTTTTAAATAAAACATATGTAGTATAAAATAAAATAATTTGTGATAATATAAAACACATAACTCGGCCTAGTTAATATCTAGATATCTATTATAAATTCTATTAATTTGATAGATTATTTTTGTTATGTACATGCGTAACATTTGGAAAAGTCGTATAAACAAATTTTTCATAAAAAAACAACGAACCTTTTTTAACGAGGAATTTCGATGAGAAAGTTACTTCGAATTTATTCCCCATATTTTTAGACTACAATATAAATTTCGTTTAATTAATTATCAATCAATTAAAGGTAAGCTGAACGAACGGTCTAATGTATTTTACTAATATTATATCGATTGTTTAAACTAAAATACATTTGTTTTAACGATCCTCGACCAATTATGATTTTGTGTTAAAACATTTTTCATTTGATAAAATATCATATATCGATATTGTGTTTAATAATTCGAGTATATTAATTAATAGATATGACAACATTCAAATGAAAATCATTAAATAATTAATTAAAGTATACTAATATATATGTTTATTTATCGAAATTTTATACAGTCTGAACATATTGTATCAATAATTATCAAGGATAATATTTAATTGTTTTTTTTTCTTTCTTTGACGTTTAGAATAAAACTACCAGGATTAATTGAAAAGAACTCTCGAACTTATTATTATCCAATTTATTTGATTACAATTACAATTAATTTATAGTAACATTAAAAAAAAATGTAAAGGAATAGTGAAAGTGTTAAAGAAAATTTCGAAAGATTTTAATATAAGATAAAAAAACAAAAATATTCTTTTGAATCGAACAAAATTGTGTTTTTGATTTTTCCTTTTTTTTTGTTTTTTATATAAATTCTAAAACTACACAGGTATTTTTTGTACTGTACATAAATTCAAATCATAGACGTTGTATACACACTACCAACTTTTATACATTATTTTATATACTTGTATAGGTAAAAGAAAGTATTATATTGCGTTTCGACGATACTACTTAATTCACGTTGAAGAATATTCTTTCTTCGTTGTTCGTATCGCTATCGACAAAATTCTATGGGCATCGCTTGAAGGCACTTTCTCTCTCTCTCTCTCTCTCTCTTTTTTTCTTTTACTAGCGAAGGAATGAACGAGAACGACGACTTTAAATCTTTTCGATCTAGGTCACGACGTTATTCTTGAAACCTATTTATCTTTCCATAATAATGGGATCTTATCGTAGGAGCTGTCGGAGCAAGCCGCGAAAATTCAAAGACGTTTTAAAAGGGTAGAGAAGGATCTTTACCTATTCTCATTTTTCTATCTCTACTTTTTCATTTTTAATCGATTACTATCTAGAAAAAGTTATGAAAACTGGAATAGACGAAAATAGACAATATTCCTGCTTTTTTTTTTTTTTTTTTTTTTTTTAAATAAAACATTAATAAATAAACAATGATCATACGTGATTACAAATTGATTTGTAAATTAATTAATTATTTATTTTTTCAAGCAATGTCAAAAAATACACTTTCATATTTTTTAACATTAAATTATTCTTCAAGGTTAATTATTTCTTCATAAATAATCTTTTTGGATTTTTGATTTTTTTTAACAATATTTGTTAAATTATAATTAAATGATATTATTTTTTTTTTTCAGTTCATTCTAAATTTATAAAAAATTTTTTTCAGTTGAAATAGTACCAATATTAAATCTTGGTATTATTTATTATTCACAACAACTATTAAGAATAGTTTTATATAATTATTTTGTTTATTAGTTTATATAACAATTTTTTGTTTAAATTCTATATAAAAATTTAAAATTAATATAATAATTTTATTAGAATAATTTTTTTAATTTAATTTAATTAATATAATAATTAATATATAATAATTTTTAATTTAAAATTAAAAATTTTTTTAAAAATACTTTTAGCATATTAATTTATCGACATTTGATATTATTATTAAATAAATGTACAACATTTTACAAAATAAAATTCGAAAATAACGAATATCGATGTAATTACTTAAATTACTTATAAACAGTAGTAAAATTGACTAAAATCCTACAAGTGGTAGAATTAATCACATTTAAACATTTCAAACGATTCGTTGTATTTCTCAAGAAAAAAAAAGAAAAAAAAGAAAAGAAGAAGAAGAAAAAATTAAACAACTTCTCCTTTCTTTTGTTTCTCCTTTAAACCACTTAATTCCTTTCGAAAAAAATAAAAAAAATAAAAAACGGAAGAAGAAGAAGAAGAAGAAGTCGAAGTCGAAGTCGAAGTCGAAATAAGAAAAGAGGATTAAATGGTAAGTCTAAGGAAGTCATAGAAAAAATAGAAAGAGAAAAAGGAAAATTAGATAATAGTTATCATCACACACAGAATCATCACACAGAAATTCGTTGTATTGAAGAATAAAGTAACGAATTCATTCTCTCTCTTTCTCTCTCTCTTTTCTCTCTTGTTTTTTCTCTCTCTTTTTTTTTTATCTCATTTTATTCGAAACAAGAGTACAGTTACAGATATCGGTAAAGTTCTTAAAACAAAGTTTGCCGTAGGGAAACTGTTTTAAAGGAGGTAGGTTTGTGCTAAGATATATTCTAACTGTTAAGTAGTCCTTCAGTGAAGAGAGAGAAAGAGAAAGAGAGAGAGAGAGAGAGAGAGAGAGAGGTGATTTATCTGTGTGGCTTATCTCAATAAATGGAAGAGAGTAGTAGGCTTTCGTCAAATTTGATTACCATTGAATTTTAAAGGATCATCGTCGTATTACACTAAACATTTTCTTATCGTTCAATTATGTTACTATCTTAGGGTTAAATTAGGACTAGGTAAAGTTCATTTATCTATTATAATATATGTAAATAGAGAGGTTTTCTTATCATTTTAATCTTTACTCTTTTATCTCATCTTACATTTCTAGAATTATTTTGATTTTATTGAAAACAAATTAAGAAATTACATTTTAGAAATAAAATGACAAATAACGTTATTAATATTTTTTACGAGATTTATCGATTATTAAATTGTAATATGTTTTGTAAAAAATTATTAACTAATTTGTCATATATATATATATATATGATTTATTTTATAATATAAATATTATTTATTTAAAATTGTAATATATCAATTGTTCATTCTTGTTTTTTCTTTTTTTTTTTTTTGACTCACAATTAGTCCACTGTCACAGTTAATAACATAAATAAATTATATAATATTTAATTAAATTACAAACGAAAGAATTGAAGAAATTTCTTTCAATATCTCTTTGTTATATATTTTTTTTTAAATTAATATATTAATTATTATTATTATTAATTAGTATTAGGAATTCGAAAGTTCATTGCTGAAAATACCAAAAAATCCCGTCATTGTTCCCGTCCCTGAGCGTGATTCTTCCATTCGCAGTCTTCGTATCCTACTTTTTTTTTATTAATCATTATTACTCTATTGTTTTTTGTTTTATTAATTTTTCTTATTTAAGACTATACATTATTCTGTGTATTTTTATTCGTATTATGTTTGAAATCCAAAAAATTGCAATAAAAAACATTGATCTATATAAATATGTTTAATGCAAGTTAATGCAAATTAAATTTAGTCTTCCTTGAAAATTATTTAATTAAGATAGAAGCATACTAAACATCGAAAGATTGTATTATAAAAGTAAAACCCCTCCCCCCCCCACGATATCACATTTTACGAGTTTACAACGCGTATACCACCGTATATGTTCTTTGGTTAACGAGAGACTTATTTCGTAAAGTAACAACGTGAGAGAAAGGTGATCGTATTTTCCCATCACCATCACCATGTCGTTCGTTCCTCTTTGCTATGGAAATTTTGACGCTTTAGTTATGTAAATATTAACTTACAAAAGTTTATACTCTCTCTCTCTCTCTCTTCCTATCATTCACTTTTACGATGTAAAGAGATGACATTCGAGAAAAGTGAAAGAGAGAGAAAGAGGTAGGAACGAATGAAATAAAAAAAAAAAGATGAGACAAAAAATGTAATAAATAGAAAAAGAGAGAGAAGGAAAAAGTAGAAGAGAGAGAGAGAGAGAGAGAGAGAGAGAGAGAGAGAGGAAAGTATGTCTCCAACTTTTCAACATACCCAGATACCATTAGAAGCATATACCAAACATGGTTGCATCGTCTTGTTTTTCTATCAAACTTCCGGAAAACTTAATACACTGGAAAAGCCATCGTTCTATTTCTTTCCATCTCTTTCTCTTTCTCTTTCTTTCTTTCTTTCTTTCTTTCTTTCTTTCTTTCTTAACTTTTCTTCTTTTTATAGCTTCATTTTCTCTACTACGATTTAACGCGCAAGTTTTGTTCTTATTTCTTTTGTTCTCGATTTTAAAGGAATATTTTTTTTTTTTTTTTCTAGTGAACATTTCTTTACAATCAGGATGATTTGAAAATCGTGAAACGAAAGAAACCGTGAAACCCCCCCCCCCGATGAAAGAAAAATAATTAATTAATTAATAAAATTCAGTGTCACAATATGTTTGTCTACTAATAATTTTGAAACTACTTAAATTTATTTTAATGAAATTCATTTTATTTCACTTAGTGATTTTTTTTTCCAACTTAGCACATAGCACAATTTTTTTTTCTTTTTTAATTATTTTTTTATTACTAATTTAAAAATTTTTATTTAGATGTTATCTAAGTTCTGTGTAAGGTTCTTTTAATAGATGGCACAGTATTACAATTCAATTATTTCGATAGATTCACGTCTCAAAGTTTGGTTTTCTTCGAAGGTTTCACCACTCCTACCGTGTGTGTGATCTGCACACATCTACTTTTTTTTTTTTTTTTTCTAAAATATTTTTACTACGTATAAATTGTTCGATAATGCTTGTAACGAGAATTGTGAGAAATCTCATGTACATTTTTGTTTCCTTTATCAAATTTGTATAATTTTATCGTTGATATGTGAGAAAGCGAAAGAGAGAGAGAGAGAGAGAGAAAGAGAGAGGGCAAAATACGATGAAAATTATAATAATAATAATAATAATAATAATAAAAAAAGGTAAATTACGAGTAATTTCAATTATGAAAAGAATATTAATGTTCTATTCAAATTGTATGATCGATGTACAATGATCTATATATATATGTGTATGTGTATTTTAAGTTATGTTATTTGATAACTGTGTATATGAATTTATGTATATACATATATATATATATACATAAATATATGCGTCGATTCAATTATTTAATAATTAATTTAAAATTTATAGATGAACGAGATATTATTAATCGTTTCGTTCAATCGTTGAATTTTAATTAAAATTATATTCGATGGTATCGAATCGCTAAGTTACAAACTGAAAGTACTTCGTTTTGAATTTCGTTAAATCATCGATCGTGTTTATTTGTTAAATGTTTGTGTGTGTGTGTGTGTTTTTTTTTTTGAAGAAGAAAATATATGAAAAAAAAAGTTGAAAGTAATCTGATTCTTAACCGATGTGCAAAGTAATTTGATAGAAAATAAAAAAATATAATTTTAATTTATTTTCACGTAATGTGATTTAAAAATTATTTAAATAGAATAAAACAAGAGTTTGAGTGTAATCAAATATCGCAAGTGTATATCATAAATATATGTTTCATAATATACAAGGTGTTTCTCTCAAAATAATACGAATATAATTTCAAAGGATGGTTTTGCAACGTTTAAAATAAGAAACCACATTTTTTTGATCATATACAACATTTTGTGTTTATTTCATAGATGATTATTTTGAATAGTTTTTTTATGAAAATCAGATGTAATACAAAAATAATTATAATTTTGTACAAGTTTATATTAAGCATGTAATTTTATGAATTGTTTATTTTAGTATACTGAAATCATTATTGAAGTTATTTCAACCTATTTTGAAATATTCTGTATATACATATATATATTCGTTCTATTTATATGTACATATATGTATTATAGTATTTATGTATATATATATGTGTGTGTGTGTGTGTTTGTGTACATGGTCAGATGATGTCCAATCCCCAAAGAGACGAACGGAATTGAGAAAAGAATGCAATCCTGTTGTGCAAAGATGGCGAGTGATTTGCTGATAGAATGTGGAAAATAGAAAAATAGAAAGAAAATGAAAGAGAGAGAGAGAGATAGAGAGAGATGGAGAGAGAGAGAGAGAAACTAAACGTAATATTACATTTCTGTTGAAAATTCTATTTGATTTACGATCTTTGAGATAGCAAACGAGCAATAAGCAATAACTCGTTTAAAATTTTACAATAAGATTTACGATGATAAAATAAATGAAAAAAAAAAAAAAATCATTTTTCTAAATTTACAAAGAACAATAATTGTATTACATACTCATCTCGATAATTATTTAAATTAAATATGTTACTTATATATCTTTATGTATAAAAATACAGTTTAACATTGTTGATTTTCAATGAACTTCGAAATTATTCAATCGATTTTAATGAAATAGTTTTTTATTAATAATATTATAAATAATGTTTCGTGTGCTTTTTTTTCAACTTAGTATAGTAGGACAATTTCTATCGCGATTATTATTATTTTTTATTACTAATTTAATGAATTTCTTATTTAAAGTTCATCTAAGTCTTTAGATACTGTAAGTTTCCAATAGATGAAACTGTATTACAATTCAATTATTTCACGTTTTTTTTTTCATATTTACATGTGACATAACTAACCCTTGTATTTTATATATTTTTTTCCTGTATTATTATTTTATGTATTCCATTGTAATTGTGGTATTATTTCATGTGTTGTTGTTACAATTTACTAAATAGTTTAGAATTATATTAGGACAACATTTTATAACAAAACCATAGCAACGCGTGACTGGAGCATCCTAGTGTATAATATATATATCTTATAAATCTTCTTAATATATATAAATTACGTGTCATGTTGTTTGTCCGCAATGGATTCCTAAATTACTAAACCGATTAGAACAAAATTTTGCACACTATGTGCAGTTTCATTCAATTTGAAAGATAGAATAGTTTATATTAACAAAGAGTCATGATTATCTCTGTTAGTTTGATAAGATTCTAACAGATAGCGGTATAATGTAATTCGTTGACTTAAAGACGTGTGTATCGGACTGATTGTGAGCCCAATTAACACGTGGCAGGGCACCGTATATCATTCTCACTCTCTCTCTCTCTCTCTCTTTCTCTTTTAATATGTGTGTCTCTTTCTTTACTACACTTTCTATCTCTCTATCTCTCTCTGTTTTTATCACGACCCTTCTTGTTTTCACTTTCACACTATCTCATCATCTAACTCTCATACTCTTTCTCATTCTATCCTCAATACATGTATATATATATATATTTCTATTTTCCTTGTTCGTTCAACGACGTTAGTCCCAGGCACGTTTATGGACAGGATAATGGCCAGGATCGTCATGAGTAGGAGATGCCACAAAATAGGAACGTGTCGTGCGAACGGGAATATTCCGTTATAATTACGAGGAAAGCCGCAGCATTCTAGCAGAAAGAGAGTGTTAGTGAGAGAGAGAGAGAGATAGATACATAGAGATAGATAGATACATATATGTATATACCGTTACGTCCTGAACATGTTGCTAGGACACTCGTGCGAGAAGGATAATTGCGTATTGTTCCAGCAATCTCGTCCTCTCTCACTTCATTGGTTTTCTAACGTTGTTCGTGATTAAACTCATATCCAAGATTAAACTCATACACGTGGTTTAAACCTTAAGAGAAAGATAGAAAATGCAGATCACTATACTTCTCTCTCTCTTTGTCTCTTTTCATATATATATATATATATATATATATATATATATATATATATATATATATATATATATATATATATATATCATTATTTATTCAGTCAAATGTCACTAAAATTTGTTAATCAAAGTTACTACCTGTCAGAGACATTTTTAATGGAAAAAAAAAATCAGAATTCGAAACAATAATAGATGATACTTTTTATGGTAATAAATTAATAAAAATAATGTTGTTCAAATAATTTGCGTAATTTTCTCATAGAAAAAGAAAACCAAAATGCATATAATGATTTTTTTTTTTTTTTTTTTTACTAAACATACATATCTTAATGTCTTTTTAATATTAAATAACACATGTAGTATTCAATATTTTGTGCTACTAGGGTATATATACTTGATTATAATCTTTTTGTTGGTAATTAAAAAAAAAGGAATTGAATAATCAGTCAAAATAAATCTACGAAACTAGTAGAAATTTGAATTGTCGGTAATTTGCGAGTGAACTATTAGTTCACGAGTATGCTTGATCGCGACAGCTGTCTGTATATATGCACGTCGTACTAACATGAAAGCTATATCTATATATATATATTATATATGTGTATATGTGAGAGCTTCGAACAGTGGAATAATGACCAGAGGGTGACTTTACTACCCTATAAATCGCAAAACATGCTCGAAACACGCTTCTGATATGATTCAACAATAATAATAGTGAACTGCCACGAGAAATTAGATAAAGTAGGACGAATCTACTAGAGAAATCTTTATTGCGAACAAGTAAATCACGTTTATACGATCACGTTTATCTAGAAGTGTGATTTTATCTAACCGAACCTATCGTTCAAATTTAACGTCCACGTCTTTTCCTTTTACTTTTCTAGTTATGGGTTCCTAGGGGATTTCCCTTATCCTGTTGGAGTCTTCCTAATGGATATCTAACAAGTAAAAAAAGGAAGAAATTTCGCGGTATTGTTAATAGATTGATATAGAAAAGAAAAATATTAAAATTACATGCACACAACATAGAATAAATTGTCTGGTAAATTCAGAATTTGCAAATTGATCTAACGAATATTTAGTTTTTTTCATAATAATGAAAAACACCGAATGATAAAGAACTGAGGATTGTAGGGGAAGGGGGGAGAGGTGAAGAGGTGAAGAAATAAAAGAAAGGTTCGTTTAGTTGTTTGAGACGAATTCGAAGGCTTCAGACATCCTAAATCAGTTTAGGTGTACCCTCAGGTCGTATAATGAATAATAATGTGGTCCTACTGGTTAACTAAGTTTAGATAAAGAGGAAGGAGAAGAGGAGAAAGAGGAGGAGGAGGAGGAGGAGGAGGAGGCCATCACCCTTTACTATGTTCGTCGTCGTTCATTGTGAGCAAAGCACTTTAGAAGAGGTGAAACTTTTAATTAGTTACCGATCCTTCAGGCAAAACACAACTCTTGTACGACTGAAATCATAACGAGGATAAATTGAAATCACTTTTCTTTCCATTTTAACGATCCGATTTTAATTTTATATTTTTGTCGTGCTACTTGTTTGATTGTTTTTTTCTTCTTCTTCTTCTTCTTTTTTTCTTTTGATTTTCATTTTGATAATTAAAATCATCATTGTTGATTTTTTCGATTAGAAATTTTACAATTAAATTGATCTCGAGTAGATGATAATTTTTTTCTTCGAATTTAACAAATTGATTTTAAAAACTTGCAAAATTTCTTACAAATTGAAATAATTGGTTCTCCATTTTTATAGATTATTTTTTATCGAATCGTATAAGTGGTACGGAGGAGGGTTTTTAGATTTTGTATAAGAACTCTAATTGGTTCTATTTATTTTTTTTTTTTTTTGTAAATGTTATTGATAAAAAAAAGAAGATATTTAATTTTAATATTAGCAACGAAGAATGAATATTTATTTATTTATTTATTCATTCAGTTTATTAATAACTATTGTTTATAAAATGTTAAAAAAGAAACTAATATATATGTTACCTTTGACAAAAGTATTCTATTAATACATTAAATTATTATTCCTTTCCTATAATAATAATATATTAATTTAATTTAAATCATATTAAATATATTAAACGTAATTAAAAAAAAATAATTAACAATCTACACACGAAACGTATATTTAACAATATTAACGATCAATTTATTTCCTAGATAAACAATAATAATTGGTCAACAGTTAGAATCATAGAAGAAGAAAAGAAAAAGAAAAAAAAGAAAAATTGTACCATAGTAAATGTGATTTCTTTCGTTTAAAGTAAACACATGTTCGATCGAGAATCTATTAAAAGAGAACACGTTAATACTTTATAAACGATCTAACAGGAAATTCACAAAAGGAAGTTCAGTACACAGGGATCTAACTTTAGCTCGCTCGAAGGATCAATGAGTGAACCAAAAGCTTTGACGATATTACCTTTAGAAGTCCTTGTAGCGTACAGACGCGTGGAACCTTTCAACGAACAGACAAACGTGCACGCTTGGTTGTACGCCCTCAAACTATATATACACACATACACAGACACACATATATTATACCATAGAAAGATAGACATAGACATAGACAGAGACAGAGAAAATGGTTGGGGTAACGGGGTGGTATGGGGTGGAAGTGGATGATCGGGGGTTTGGTTTGTTAGGCTGAAAGAAAAGCGGAATACAAAATACAACCACAAATTGTTGCCCCCGTTCCCAAACATTTTCAATATTTTTCTTCTTTTTTTTTATTTTTTTCTATTTTCTTCAATATGTCGTTCATTTCGTATTTATTCAAAGGAAAATATTGCTGTGCATCGAATAGGTAGATTTTTCGTACGAAATTTTTACAAATGTTGACTGAGTGTGTGTTTTTTTTTTCGGAATCGTTCAAACGACTTTTTTTTTGTTCAAACAAATTTTTATTGTATACTTCGAGTAACTTTTAATATAAATTATAAATTTAATCTCTTTTAGATACACTTTTAAGCATCAGTATAATTCATTAGTATCTCTTATATACGTATATTTGTAATTACATTTAAACATAAACCCTTTAAATATCTCAATAATTCTCTCAATAAGAAATTAAATAACTCAATAATTCTCAAAATGAGTAATTAAATATCTCAAGCCCAAATATATCTCAAAGTATAAATAGAGTTAATCAACTTTTAAAATAAACGGTTCAATTATGATTAAATTACCAATTATGGATTGATAAATTACATCCAAAATAACGGATTATTTATCCTAAAAGATAAACGAGATAAAAAAAGCTATAGATAGATAGATAGATAGATAGTAACGAGTAAGTAGGAAAGTGAAAGCTTTTGTTGGTAATTTCAACCGGATGCGGAATAAAAGCCTTAATTGAACGCGACGCGAGGGGTTGATCTCGGGTTGGTGAGTTGGTTGGTGAGTTGGTTGGTTGGTTGGTTGGTTGGTTCACGTGGGAACGCCCGGTGTCAGGTTGCAATTTCACGTGACGGGGCCAGTTAAACTCACAGGCACGACATAATTACCGAAGTTGCTGGTAGCAGCAACAGCAGCAGCAGCACCAGCAACAACAGCACCCAACCAGCCAACCAAACCAGCCAACAGTCTTGTTTCTGCTACCTAACTAGTATCCTCGTTCTTCTTCTTCTTCTTCTTCTTCTTCTCCCTCATCTCATTCTAACTCATTTCATCTCATCCCACCTTCACCCCTACCTCCAACCCCATCCCCCTACCACCAGCTTCTCTTCTCTAAAAGATAATACCCGGATGTTCTGTTCACGACTTCCGACTCGTTTCGACTATGAGACAGACACCTTTCCACCTTGCAAATTCTATGAACAAAAAGCACCCTCAACCCTCACCCCCACCATCCCCACTCTCACCTTTACCTCTCTCTCTCTCTCTCTCTTTCTCTTCTCTTCTCTTTTCTTCTCTTCTCTCATATTTTATCTCTATTTGAGTTTGTTAGCTCGCGTAAATGTTATACGAAGATTTCTCGTGAAATTGAATTAATTATCAGATTGATAACTCATGCGAAACTTCAATTATTTACAGTTTCATATTATCATGGTTGAATAATATTATAACGTTTTGTATAATTATATTAGATCGCGCGTTTCGAAACTTCATTATTTTTTTATTAATAACTTTTATTATAATACGAGTTAAATAGTTTTCATTTTTATTTTTTATTTTTTATTTTTTTTTTTTTGCAGAATAATGTACATTTCATTGGACGTCATTTTACTATTTAATATTATTCGTTAATATAACATAATATTGTTTATTATTATTCTATATTATAAAAAAAAAAAAATAGAAAGATACTTCTAGGATGATTTAATACACAATATTTTTTTGTTTTTGTTTTAAATAAAAGTTTACACATTAAGTTATAATTATGTTAATCAAGAATCATATCGAATAATTGATTTAGTATGAACATATTTTATTTTTATTTCAACTAACTGAAACCACTCCTTGAAATTGTGTTCAACATATATTCAGAACAAAAAAAAAGAAGCCCATGTACTGTGTTTAGAATGATTGATAATCTTGACTAATCTCACACATAAATCTAAAAAAAAAAAAGATGAAATAGTTAGATATTATGAACATTTTAATGTTCACATTTGATAATGATGAAAATTCGAAAGATTTAACGAGATTATTTTCGGTAATCGAGAAGGAAATTATAGAAATGTTTTAAATCAAATGTTGATAAACGTAAATTGGGTCAGTCAACGAATGATAATGTTGCTTTTACAGGAGAAATGATTCTGCATGAATATGTTCACATATACATACATACATGTATACCTATATGTATTATATATGCATATATGTATGCACATATGTAATTATATCTCTACGTGTATATATATATGTGTGTGTGTGTGTGTATTGGCTCTTGTGACCGTGCTCGAGTAACGCGTACCGCGATTTAGTAATTCTATCAAAAGTTACATCGTGGGTGGCCGCTTGTATTCCATTAATCACGCTGAATTATGGTCCGCGCGATATTGCTCGTACTTTCGTGAGCTTTAAACGTTTACTACTGAAGCTCGCTAGGTTTGAAATGGTATGGTTTGAAATGGTTTGGTTTGGTTTGGTTTGGTTTGGTTTCGTCTCGTTACGTTACGTTTCGTTTCGTTTGCTTTGCTACGGTACGTACGGTTCGGTTTCATTCGGTTCAGTTCGGTTAGGTTCAACATCGAATAATAATATCCTTGCTCGAATGCATTTCGGAAATGAGAAAGACAAAAGTGGAACGAGTTGTGTTATTGGTGTCGACGTCGTGTATGTGCTCGTGTTTGTGGAATTTAAATGATCGGAGAATGTTGGGGTATAGTTGAAAAGGCAAAGTGGGGGAAGGGGGATTAGAGAATAAGGGGGTCTCAACCCCCTCAGTTACTTGAAAAGGGTCGGGAATAAATAGAAGTATGTGTATTTTGTGTGTGTCTGTGTGTGTGTGTGTTAAGGGGAATGAATTTTTACGGATATTGTTAGAAAACATGAATATATTCTTTCTATTACGTTCTTGTAATATTACATGTTCACTCTGTGCAATAGTTGGTTTTTCTCTCTTTGGTCACTGTTTTGAACGACTTTGAAATTCCAATGAAACGATGATACTTATCGTTACTGAGATGATTCTTTTCGAAAATGAAAAAAAAAATATATATATATATATATATTTCTATTTTTGTTCATTTTAATTTATCAAATTAAAAACAATGGAGAGAATAGGTCTAACTCTGAAGGAAGGAAAACGAAACTAATTCAATTGTCTAATCAATTTGTTTTTCTTTTGTGTGTGTGTGTGTGTGTGTGTGTGTGTGTGTGTATTGATAAGAATATAATATATACCAAAAATATATTAAATTTTATATTAATTACATCGATAATAATTAGTCTTCGATTTTTTTAAAATTGAAAGATAAATTAAATATACAAATTGAGATAACAAAAGTTACCTGTTCTCTCGTTTATATTTCTCTAGGTATATATTTTATTTAAATAATAACATAGCAAAGAGAAAAATAAAATTCGCATACTTAAAATAAACTGATCCATTATCGAATTCAATGGTCGTTCGTTTTAAACCACTTTTTTTTCTAAATTTATATCAAACGTTGAATTAAAGAAAAAAAAAATTAAACAACGTAAGCAACTAAGATAATTTGTTTAAATTCGTAATCATTTAAACGAGAAAATAGAAATGAAGAAAAAAAAAATAATAATTATCCTCTCTACCAAACACTTTGTAATTTTTCCCCTTTCCGTACATTTTATTGTCTTTCCCCTTTCTCCTCCCTCCCTCTCCTCCTGATTTTCTTATTTTCTCATTTTTCTCATTTTTCTCATCCTGCTTTTTTTCTTCTTCTTTTCTCTTGCTATTTTTCATGTCTCGTCTCCGTCCTTCTTCAACTTTAACTTCAACGAAACGCGAATAGGTTGAAAAGTTTTGCCAAAGGAAGAATAGAATCAAAAAGAAAGAAAAAAAAAGAAATAGAAGAAGTAGGGGGAAAAAATATTTAAAAAAAAGAAAAAAAAGAAAAAAAACAAAAATGCAAGAAAAAAGTTTGTCCACTTTTTTTAATTTCGCCGCTTGATATCGATCGTGTTCATTTCAAGACGCAGCAGTGGTGGTTTTTTTAATCCCTCAACCGTAGTGTGTGTGTGTGTCTCTACTTTTATTTATCCTGAGTGCTAAAAAGAAAAAAAAAAGTAGAGGAAGAAAGTGGAAGAAGTCCCCCTACCCCCTTCCCCCTCACACCCCCCCCCATATAGGAGGGAAAGTAAGAGGACAAAAATAAGGGTTGGAAAAAGAAAATAAAAAATAAAAAGGAGATGCAGAAGATGATGATGAAGAAGAAGAAAAAAGAAAAAAAAAAAAAGAAGTGGCGTGGTAAGTGTATGGATATAAAACCATGACAGTTTATGGTTGTATATATATATGTGTAAAATGTACATATGCAAATGTATACAGAATATATATATATATATATATATATATATATATATATATATATATATATATACGTAGTATGTCACAGATTTTAATGTTGAAACTTTTTTTTGCAGTATATATTCTTATGATATTAAATAAAAGAAAAACATTTTACGTATAATTGCAGTTTACATAGTTAAAAATTGATGAAAAAGTATTTTAATTTAAACAAATTTTGTTTCACTTTTTATTTATTTATTTATTTTTTTTTCATAGTATAGACGATTGGCACACGTCGTGTATAATATGATATTTGAAAATTGAACAATTTTACAAATTGTATTGATTTTTAAATCATCGGTTAATCCTTTGGGTACATTTGACGAGTGAGACACGTCATCTGTTTACTTGGGTATTTTGTTTTATTTTATAATATTTATTAATATTTAGTAATTAAAATGTCGTTGCCAAAAAATAAAAAAAAATATATTTATATCATCAATATATAAATATATATTTCAAATAAAATGTATTACTTTGACATATTAATCCATATATATATATATATATATATATATATATATATATATAATTACAATAACAAATTAAATTCGTTTATGTATACATAAAAATTTGCAAATAATTCAGTACTCAAGGGGTTAAGATAAATTATAATTCAATTTTAATCCTTGAAAAAATTATTATTAATTTTATATATTTAAATTGATTTTTTTTCTTCAAATTTTCAATTTATTATTATTTTATTTCTTCTATCGAATTCGCGACGAAAATAAAAAAAAAAAAATACCGAATCTTCGGAAAAACAATCCTATTCTAGAAACCATAGAAATATACCGACAAAGTATTTTTTTTTTTCTATTTTTTTTTTTTGTACCATTTAAATACCAGAGAGGATATCTCCCGTATAGAAAGAAAGAAAAAAAGACGCATAACTCAGCGAAATATTTGGATGGGGGTGGGAGGTAACAAAAAAAAAACAAAAATAAAAGATCTTTTGTTCGTGATACAGATAAACACACACACACACTCACACATACACACACACAACACACAGAGAGATAAAAAATAAATAATGAAAGAATGAAAACGTTTTTCAAGAGTTTTCCATTTTACTGAACAAACACGAGAGGCTGTTTTCTCGTAACCATTGAGAAATAAGAAGAGACATTGTCAAAGACAGAGAGAAAAATACAAAGGGAATGAGAGGAAATGGGGGAGAAAAGGGGTAAGAAAATAGATAGATAGATAGATAGATAGATAGATAGATAGATAGATAGATAGATAGATAGATAGATAAAAAGAAAAAAAAAGGAAAAGGAAACGTACAATCGGCTTGACCAGCACAAAGCTTTGAACAAACGAATGACAAGCCAAAGGGAGGGATGAGAAGGGAAGGGAGGGGAGGGGAATGGGGGGGGGAGGTGGTAGCTTTGCGAATTGGCGAATTGCTAACATCGAAGTAACATAAGCTTAGAAAGAGAAACGAGTGAGTGGACCTTCGGTATATCCTAAAGCAAAGTGAACACTCAGCGAAACTGGCGTGCCAACGTAATCTCCCCCAGATTTTCTAAACGAAAAAGGGTATCCCCCTCGGTTTTCGATACGTTTCTCTATGAAACAACTTCACGACGAATCCCTTTTTTTTCCGTTCCACCTATCGTTTTTTCCACCACTGCCGAATAAAACTTTTTTATGCTTTTGAAGATAGAAACAAAAAGTAGTGGGGAAGAGGAGGAGGAGGAGGAGAGGGGAAGATTGAACGAAAGAGAGAAAGGGTGGGTGAGGGTGGGGAATTACAATACTACAAGAAACTTATAATGTTACTAAATTGTAGGAACAACTATAAAATTGTTGCAATTATTATATTTTTCTTTTTTTGGTAATTTAATTAAAATTATATATTAAAAATAAACTATGGCGGAATATTTGCGTTAGTATTGTATTTTATTCGATAAAATTTCTTTTTTTTGTAAAAAGTTATCAAAAAATATCGAAACAAAATGTATGTGTGTGTTTACATTTTTAAATTATTAAATACAAATATGTAATATATTATATTATATAAATATTTAAATATATATATATATAAAATATTTAAATTAAATTATAAGTTTTTTTATAACGGGACACACAATAAACAAATATAAACGAGACGATGACTTGCATGTGTTTTTAAAATTTTTGCGAAGTTTTACAAATTCACGAACGACTGATTATTTTTTTTTTTTTTGGTTGCATCACGCGTTGCATTGCATTGCATTGCATTGCGTTGCGTTGCGTTGCATTGCGTTGCGTTGGGTTTTGCGTTGGGTTTTGCGTTGCGATTCGTTGCATCGTCGTGCATGGATGCAATCCGACAGAAGAAAATATTATTACTGGCACATTGCCTAATGTTTCAGGGTTGCTTTTATTTTACAGAGGAGTTGAATTACATTATGCGATCAGCTTTAATTACTGTAGTTGTTAATGGACCAATTGTATAATACATTTCTATGCTCGTTTTAATAACGTGATTTGTACAAGATCTTTCAAATGATTAATAGATTCTTTATCTTTATCATCTGTCAATCATAATTTTTCTTCTTCTCTCGAAATATTCAAGGTTATCTGTTAATTTACCGATAATTTAGGTGCATATATTTTCTTTCCTTTTTTTTTTTTAACGAAAAGATGACAAGAGAAGAATAAGAAGATAACAGAGACAGAAGTTAAGAGAGAAAGAAAAAGATCAATTGGCGTAAAAAAGAACAAGAAAAAGAAAAATCAGCTGACGATGAAACTTGTTCACAATATGTCGTCTAAAATCCGAGCCAAACATGGCCACCACTGCGCTTGCGCATACCACCGAAAGAAATGATTTATTCGCGATGCTTTAAAAGCTTTTCGATAATCCGACCACGGGTGGTCGTGTAGTCTCTGTCGACTATATGCAGTTGCTTTCGAAAAAAAATTAGAGAAATACAGAAAGAGAGAGAGAGAGAGAGAGAGAGACAGACAGACAGACAGTATACAGAAAGAAGAAGAAAGAGAGAAATAAAGAATATGAAAGAACGAAAAAGAAAGTAAGCAAGGGTAAAAAAAAAAAAAAAGGAAAATAAAAGGAAAATAGAAAGAAATGCAAGAAATGCAGACGGACAGGACAGGACAGGACAGGACAGGACAAACAGACAGACAGAATAAAAAAGAAAAAGAGAGAGAGAGAGAGAGAGAGAGTGAGAGGAAATAAAATAGGCCACGATACTCCATTAACCTGATTGCTGTGACAAAAGTAGCGACCTTTCCAAGCTCGCTTGCAGTTCCAGCACAGCAGAGCACAGCACAGCATACTACTACCACTACACCACTATTACTATCAACTAGTATAGCAAGTATACTACGAAACTGCTAAATGTGGACATGCCCTAAATTCCAAAACTCGTGTTTAGACAGCTTCTCAGCACGCTAATTGCTGACTATTAAATGAAATTCGTGCACTCGCAAGTAAGCCGGTTTAACGAGCTGCACGATTCGACGCTTACGATTTTCTTGCTCGAATACCTCTTTTCCCATTCCTCTTCCTTCCTCTTTTAACTCTCGATCGTTAATCGTTTTACGTTAACGTGCTATCTCTTTCACCTATGTGTTTATACGACTTTTGTTCAACAAAAAAAAAAAAAATAATACAAAAGAAAAAAAAAGCAAAAATATAAACAAATAGAAGAAAAAAGGGTTAAAGGTGAATGAGAGAAGAATGCAAATAGAAAAAAAAACAGATAGAAAGATAAAGAGAGAAAGAAGGGTGTAGGAGAGGGAGGAAGGGGGGTGAGTGGGTGGGTCGGGGTGGTAGATAGATAAATAGATCGAAGCTAAACTAAAGCAGGTCACGCGATATGAGGAGGAATCTCGAATGTTAAACTATAATCCCCCAGAGGGCGGATAGTTAGCCTCTGAAAGCCATAAATAACATTTATCCACCGATTAAGGGTGGGGAAGAGGAGGGGAATAGAGGCTTTTCCATTCTAATTCGTGAGCTTTATTATAAAGGCTCCTGATTACGGCTATGCGCGTACATTACGTTCCCCCATTCCTTTCCTTTCCTTTCCTTTCCTTTCCTTTTTTTTCTTCTTGTTTTCTCTTTCTCTTCTATGCTTTTACCGTTTCTTCACCTTTCCTTCCCTTCCCTTCCGTTCTCATCCCTACCCCTTCGTCGTACTTCTTTCTTAATCCTCGATTACACGCTCAAGCTCTCGACATATGCAAGAGCTTTCATTCGTTTTACAATACCATATATTCCATCTGAAAATGATTTTCCACGTGTAGGTGTGTGTGTGTGCGTGGAGGTTTTACCCTTTGTTGTGTACGTGTCGGGAAGGGGCGGTTATACGAGTGGATTTTTTTTGTTTATTTTTCTTTTTTTCAATTTTCCCTGAAATTCGCCATTACTTGTCGAGATTAACGTTTCACAATAAAACAAATTTGATTTTGCCAAGGATGCAAATGTACCAAATGTGTGTGCATGTGCATTTGTCTGTGTGTATTTACCATTTGAAAATACTATTCAATTTGGAATAGATTTAACGACTAATCCTGAATGTATTAAGAGATTTATTAATCTTTTGAATATGTTATAACTATTATAAGTAGATTCAGAGTATTATTCGTATAAGAAATACGCGTACACGTCTTTGGTAATATTTATTTTATCGAAAATGTTTCTAATCTAGGTTTTCATTAAATATTTGAATAATATATTTTAAATTTTCAGGTTTTTATTTTCAATGAAAAATTATTAACGCGAATTAATATTTTATAAATAGTAGTAAGTAATAGAAGTAATTCAGTTTATTACCATACCCCATGTATTTCCTGAATCTGAATATAAATCTTAATTTATTTATTTATTTTATTTTTTTAATTTAGGATGCTTTTGCACGAACGACCCTTATAGGAGTCGTTAGTAACGAAAGGATTTAAAAAATTCTATCATTTATCAAAATTCTACAACATTTTTAAGGTTTTTCCCACTCATACGGTTATTTAGTTAAAAACTTGTATAGAAATATATATATAATATTTATTTAATATACTACTCATTTAAAACAAAAAACAAAATATAAAATTTTCTCTGCAATTACTAGAATAAAATAAAAAAATTTGTCTTCAAATCGTTTAACCAGTTAACCTGTCGGAGTATTTAAATTTCAATTTCTAAGAAAAAGAAAAACAAAACAAAAAGAAAAACAAGAAAGACGATAAATAAAAATAATAAAACTTACCATGATGAATGAGTGGATTGTGCCGGTATAGATGGCAGCGCACCAGGTGGTAGAGATCTTCTTATTGGTTGACAACATGGCCTTTGTCCGTTAGCATTTGTAGCTTCGTTACAACAAGATGGTGGATTGGCGCAAACGTGTCTCGCTACGATGCCAGCAGAATTAGTCGTAAATTCAACCGCAGACGTGCGTAACTTTGGCCTGAGCAACGGTGACGTCGAGAAGCTTTCTCCACCTCCAATCCCTCCCCCACCTCCAGTTCCTCCGACTACGCCACCTCCTCCACCATTTCCTCCTCCGCCATTTCCACCACCACCAACACCACCACTACCACTTCCTCCTCCGCCTCCACCGCTCCCAACACCTCTTTGATTCGACGTTGCTGAGCTGCTGGAGCTACTGGAACCTGGACTTCCACCTAGACGAGCCGGTGACGCGTAGGCGAAACCGCGGAACCGGAAGTGCGCCTGGTGGTACGGATATCCGGCTGGTGGTGGTAGCCGGTAATGATGATGGAAGCCCAGGTCTCTTCTCATGTACGGATCACCGGGGTCGTTCGTGGGCACGTAACGATCCGTTGGGGTATGGGCAACCGGTGGTACGTACCTGTCCACGTACCTGTCCGGATAGAGCACCTCCGGAGGTGGTTGCGGCACATACCTGATTAAATATTAATTATAAATTTAATAATTTACAATTATAATGGATATGTATAGATAATAATAGGAAGGAATTGTGTTTCTTAATCTGGTCGAGGGTTGAATATTTTTTTCAAGACTTTGTTAAATATTTAACTATACAAATAGGTATTGTTGCTTTGAATGTAATGGTGTTTATAATGTAAGGTTTCTTTTTTTTCATTATTGGAATTGAGAAAATTAAAAATGATGTGTATATCTGATAAATGTGACCTATCATGTAATAATGATTAGCTTTTGTTTGTTGTTATTGGTAAATAAAAGATAATATTGATCGATAAAGATTAATTACCGTTCGACCGGAGTGTGAGCCGTCGGCGGGACGTAAGTGCCTGTACTCGATGATCCGTAGGGCCTATCGGTCGACGTAGGAACGACGGAAGAATTGGCGCAGCTAGAGATCGGCGCTATCCTACCGGTAAACCTATCTTTTGGTTTCGGTAAGGACAGGTACTTGTCCGGGACGCTACGTGCCGGAGAGTATCGATCAGAAGGAGGGTGAAAGCGGTCAGGAGTGGTAGTAGACGATGAGAATCGATCGTTTGAGCCCCCTGACCCCGGAAACCTGTCGTATCGGTCTTGAACCGGTCTGTCAAACTGATGCTCGTTCCCGAGCGAATATCTGTCGTTGGCATAGCTTTGGACCGACTTCGACACTTGGAGGAACTTATCTCCTCCGTTCTTCGACGATGTCTGATAGGTTCCGTTTGGTCCAACATTTGCAACGGTACCTCGGAGTACCGTACCTGACGTTTCTGGGGTCGGTGAAATCGTGGAGAAACGATCGTTAACCGTCGTCGCCGATGACGACTGGATGCCATTGGCATTCGCGTACGGCGAATGATAGCGCGTTCCAGTTTCCGAAGACGACGACGGTGAAGACGACGTCGCGGCGGCCAGGATACGTTCGGTTGGGTTCGAATCTGTGACGACGACGTACCTTGAAGAAGACGACGACGACGTTTCTGGTAGGTTCGACGATCTACCCTCGTGTCCTGGTGACGATGCCGTGAGATAAGCGACCCCACCAACGGAGTATCTTTCCCCGTTACCGCGTGCCTGACCGCATGATCTTTGTATAACGAGCTCGTTGAATCTGACATCATGAAAATTCGAGTATCTAACGTATTCCGCGTTACCGTTGTTGACGCCGGCACCTTGTCCAACCTGATTCGATCCATTCGATCTTTCGGAATATTTTTGACAAACTGCCTCGACCGTTCTGTCGGCATAGTGTCGTCTATTTTGATCGTTCGCATTTGATACCACCTGAATAGATCTCTCCGTCGCCGTGGAATATCTTTGATGCGTACCTTCGTTAGTCGACGCGGGTAACGGGAAAAACCTTTCGTTACTCGTTGCGATCGATGAGTAACGATCGTGGTGCAAACTCGATGATGTCTCTTGTTGGGAACGGTGATAACGTTCATGGATCGGTGATTCCCCGTGTACGTATCTGTCGGATGATTTACCGGCGAATCTTTCGGGTACGGGTGCGTGAATCGGCGATGCCGATAATAATCTCTCAGTCGAGATCGTTGTGTATCTCGACGCTGGCGAATCTTTTCCTGATCCGACGTAACTTCCAAGGATGTTCCTGTCGATTTGTAAATTGGTCTGAAGGGCTCCCAACACTGGCGAAGATCCCGACAAGAGACGATCCCCATTGTTCCCAGTGTATCGTTGCTGTTGTTGATCCTTGACATCGTGCATGCTGCTCGCCGCGTTGCAACTCGATTGTTGTTGATTGGCCAACAATCGTTCACCCGAAGAGTATCGGTCCTTCGTTGGCATAGGCGAGGCTGGTGCTGTTCCACCGCCATATCTGGCGCCCGGAGAACCGGGGGGCAAAATCCTATCAGCAGGAGGATAACCAACCAGGCTCTGGGACGAGGCATATTTCTCGCTTGGGCTGGGCGAGAGGGGCGGGGGCGGCACGAACCGATCGTTGGCTGGTGCCGGTGAGGGTGGCGACGGAAAGGTCTCCGACGAGAAGGAGCTTGACGTGCACGAAGATACGAGGACGTTTGCGTTCGCGTACTCGTTGTTCGTTGATGCAAGTCCGGGATCGTTGCTGACATGATGGAAACGCAATTCACCCCCGTTAGCGACCTATCGATGCAAATATCGTACAAATTTGTAAATATTTCTTCGAATAATTAACTATACAAGAAATAAGGCAAATATTATTTTGTTAAAAAAAAATTAATTTTCTGTTACTTTTTGCGTAAGTTTATTTTTTTAAAGTTTAGAAATATGTAACCTAATTAATAATACATAATTAGTATCATATTTTTAACTTGTAATTATTGATTTTATTTTTACATTTATTCCTCTATTTAGCAATCTTATAAAATCAAATGTTCCATAACATAGAACGTAACAGTTCGTTATAATCCAATAGTCAGCTTACCTGAAACCGATCTCCTGGCGGTATAGACAATCTTTGTTCGGCATGGAGGTTGCTGAGATCAGTGAATCGAGCGAATCGGTCGACAAGGACGTTCTGCGACAAGGATTGGCTAGAACTAGTTTGTCTTCCGGTGTATTGGTGATGAGCTTGCAACCCGGATTGACCGAATCTCTCCTGATTTTGGTAATGTCCGAATCGCTCGCAGCTCGACTGAACCGATCGAGTCTCGACATTGGATTTGCCATAATCCTCGATTGAGGACTTGTCCGTTGACTTGTCGTGCCGATCGATCGCCGAGATTCTCTCACGAGAGACACCATACTCGCTGTGATCGTTGCTCTGAACTTGCTGATCGGTTTGATAACGATCTTGGTTTGACGTGCCAGGGATTGTTGGCGTTGATCGCGAATCGGACTGCTGTTGTTGCTGCTGCAACTGCTGCTGTTGTTGTTGTTGTTGTTGTTGTTGTTGTTGCTGCTGTTTATAGCAATCCGTTTGGTTACCGGCAACAATTTGTGTCCCGACACTCCCGGGGTTTCCACTATTGGGCCCTGGAATTGGGGATGACGAAGGCCCGTATTGGGCAATCGGGTGCTGGTGCAACAGGTGACGTTCTCTTCGGCCATAGTCGTCGTCTGTCGGCATCCTGGTGGCCCGGGGCCCGCTGTCAGGACATCTAAAGAAGAAAACAAAAACAATCCTTTAAGTTATATTCAATTTATCAATGTATTATTTTATATCTATTTAACCCTTTGCATTTTATTGACTCTGTTATTGCAATGTTTTAAATAACTTCAAGTATAATGCACGCAATGTGTACAAGTAGTCAATTAAAACAGTATGCTACTTTTTCACAGATAATTAAAAAATTACAAAGGATTAAATTTACATTTGTTATGGTAACTTGTGAACAAATCTTTGTTTAAACTATTTCTTCATTTATTTAAAACCAAGAAATGCATTTTTAATGAGTATATATGGTAGATTCATTTGGTCTACCGAATATATTCATTATAGTCTAAATGGTCATTACATTACTCATTATCTATATGTATATTTCTACAGGTGTTATGTTATAACAGATAAACGTACATACGTCTCGCGTTAGATAATTCGCTTTAATTTGCTATTAATGTTTGTCTCATCCTAATTTGATCCTCATATTTGCATAAGATTAAAAGACTAATGACGATTAAGTAATACACATGTTTTAATACCTTCTATGTACAAGTTACAACTTAACTTGATTATTTGAGAAATTAAGGTCGTCGATCGATGGTTGTTGTTGCATCCCTTTTTGGTTAGAAACATTTTGTTATACATGCATATACCTGGTAACTTTTAATGAAGTCTATGATGCATAAAACGTTGGACTAGGGGACAAATAGGTAAATAAATAAATAAATAAATAAAAATGTTTATAGATTTTATTGACAATTTACATATATATTTTATAGTTTCCTTATTACAATATATATCAATCGAATAATCTAACCAATTATTTGAACAGGAAAAAATAAATTAACAAACGTACCTACTAGATAAATATAGAATATAATAATATAATTTATGATTATTGACAATTAATAATTTCCTCGATTAGTCAATAATAATTTCAAACAATTCGTCTAACATAATTTTCTAATTAACCTAACGAACGATCATAAACAAGCTAGGATTAGATAAACGTTTCCAAAAACAAATAAACACAAACACGAATAGATATGAATAAATAGATAATAATAAACGTGGAGGAGAATTTTAGTGACAATTTGCACCTCTTCCGCTATCTAACACCCCCGCACCACCACCCCCAAGCCAATTCGGTTAACCTAGCCCCCTTCCTCCTCCTGCCCTTGCGTTGATCTATCATATTTCTAAACCGAGCTATCTAACAAAACGATAAACGAACGATCACGTCATAACGATAAAATGTTATACGCAATGGCCACCATTGGACAAGGTACGGATGGGTTGTTGTTACGTGACGTTAAAACGCGACTCGTATAATCGACTGCAAATTAATTGGAGCCAACCTCCTCCATTCCAACCCCCACATCCCTATCCCTCATCCCCAACCATCCCCAAGCATCCCCGAAGCTCGTTCGCTCGCATTCGAGTTTCACTATAGCCGAACGTGTCCGAACGAGTGACGCGTATGACCATACATAACCACAGCTCGACTTCCATGCCGAATTACTGCAACATACGAACCCATTTTATCGATCGAATTCTCTCTCTATCTCACTGGGGTTCTGTTTTCGTTCATCTTTTTATTTTTATCTCTTTTGAAATTGATAAAAAAAAAAAAAAAAAAAAAATATTACACGAGTGAGAGATTAATACAGGGTGTTTGATTAAGGGTTTGTTCATTTTTCTTTCTCCTTTTTTTTGTTTGTTTTTTTTTTTTGTTTTAAACGTATAAACATTGTCAACGTATTGTACGAATAAAAATAAGAATCAAATGTTTTCTTCCTTTTTTTTTTTAAATATTTATAGTCCATTTAAATGCATCAATTCGAAAGTTATACGATTCATTGTAAAACTGTCTATAATTTAAGTTTGTTATTATTTTTTTTTTTGAAAGTAGAAAAATTGTATTTTAGGGTAAGTGAGTTGGGGTTGATCAAACGTAAAGATTTATTTGTTTATTGATTATTTACATAAATAGATATGATAAACGTATTTGCGATAAAAAAGGAAAAGTATTATTTAGTTTACTTGAATCATAAAAATAAATTGTTAGAATTATTTTGTATTATTTATTTATTATTATTATTATAAAAGATAAGAGAGAGAAAGAATCGGTATATTAGATGTATTCTTTAATTTAAGATAAATGAGAATATCTCTTTATCGAACACGGTTTTAGGTATAAATTGGAAGTAGTATCGTACCGCAGCGTGTGTGGTGTGTAATATCGTTGCTAGAATGAGAAAGTGGGGAAAAATAGAAAAAAGAAAAAAAAGAGAGACAAAAAGAGAGAAAGAGAGAGAGAGAGAGAGAGAAAGAGAAATTTTTGTGCACTGCAATGCGTCGTAGTCCAACATGTAGGGCCGAAAAGGGAAAAAAGTTGGGTTGGTTGGTAGGTGGAAATGGTGCGCGTTGCCAGTGTCGTAAAGATAAAACGCAGCTGGTGTGCTTTTGCGAGTGAGTGAACTAGGGTGAAAGAAAGAGACAAAGTAGAAAGAGAGAAAAAGATATAAAAAGAGAAAGAGAGAAAGAGAGAGAGAGAGAGAGAATAAGGGTGAGAATGAAATGGAATGGGATAAGAAGACGCGTACGATACTTTAACTTTTGCCAGATCGTATAATATCTTTGGCCAATCGATTGCATTTCTCTTAAACCACCCCTTCTCCACCTCAACCCCAAACCCCAACCCCAACCCAAACCCAAACCCCAATACCATACTTTTTTATTATTACGAAACTTATCGGTTAACTCCACAAAATTTAACGTTACGTTTATGAATAACCGTGATATTCCTCGTGAAAAAAAGAACAAATGAGTTAGAGAGAGAGAGAGAGAGAGAGAGAAAGAAAGAGTGTGAGAAAAGATATTTCGTAAGAATTATTTAAATGTTGTTTTAAAATAAAACTTTTAGAATTATTTTTAACCACGTTTTCTATGTATACGTATTTTTAAAAAATATACTATATATATATATATATATCTTGGAAATAATTGTAAAAAATTTCATTTTTGGTTTGATTTATTTTGTTTTATTTTAAGATATCATATAATTAATTCAACAACAAATTATAGATATAGTTAAACATTTATCAATGATAAACGATGAAATTTAATAATAGTAATTTTAATAGTAAATTTGGAAAAAGGTTTCTTTTGACATCATCGATAGGAATAATGTTACACTATTTGTTTTTTAATTTATTATTAAATAAAATGAATTAAAAAGTGTGACGCTGTTTGTCCGCAATGGACTCTTAAACTACTAAACCGATTTTAATCAAATGTTATACACTGTGTGCAATTTCATTCAACTTGAAAGATAGAATAGTTTATATCTTAATTTATAATCGCAATATTATTTTTCGTTGACTTAAAGATGTGTGTATCGGACTGATTGTAAACCACAATACAAACACATTGACAAACATTCGTTGAAATGTTACAAAACTTATTGTTTCATAACAAATTATTATTAAAAGAAAAAATAGTAATCTTTTACGAAGAGATTATATCCGACCTTGAATTGATTGGTAAATAGATAAGTAGTGACGGATAAAGAAGAAAAAAAAGGAGAAAAAGTGATCATCAAGACACGGTCGGACTTTAATGCACCTTTTCTACTTGCTCTTTTCTCGCAAAAAAGAAAAAAAAAAGAAAGAAAAGAAAAAAAAAGGAATCTCGCTTGCGTGGACAACTAGCTGCAGGCAGTTTTTGCAATTAGCGATTCTAGGGTACCCTTAAGCCAGTGTTTCTCAACCTATAATCCGTAATTCAATATTCGTAATCGAATTTTTAAATCTTTCAAATTAATTAATTTTAACGATTAAAACGTAATATATTATATAACAATTAATATATATATGTAATATTATTTATTTCAATATAAAAAAAAAAAAAATTGTAAAATTGATTGATTGACGGACGTAATAAAATTGTCAAAAATTCGTTAATTTCAAATATTATAGCGAAAATATATATTTTTAACTGTATATAAATTTCAATTAATTGCAATAATAAAATATTCGTAATAAGAAACATATAATTAATAAATGATAAATATATCAAAACATTTATTTTAATTAAATTTAAATAAAATTATCATCTATATAATTTCGATGTAAAAATTATAATGAAATTTGACGAATAAAATAAAACGATAATCACATAAATGAAGTTAATATTATACAATATATTATTTATTATATTTATTTATTAATAATTTAAACAAAAAAAAGCATCTTGTGTATTATTCGATCTAAAAATTATGATCAAATATGACGAATAAAATAATAAATGATAATCATAAATGATATTTCATATTTAATATGGACGAAGTGTAGGAAGAAAAAGAAAGAAAGAAAAAAAAAGAGTCTTTAACGAATTTGAGAATACTCGAGAAAGAGAAAGAGAGAGAAAGAGAGACAGTAGTCCTTTACAAATCGTGTTTCTAGCCTCCTCGAGATAGAATTCCATCTTGAAAGGCCATGACACGCGATACGTGTCATGTGCATTCACGCAAAGCACGAAAGCAACAAAGATCCATTTGTCAGAGTCGTTTTCTATGACTGCGAGGGCACGAATTTCGTTTCTCGAGATTTCTCGCCTAGCCGAGTAGCTAGAAGTGAAAAATATTCTAAGAGAAAAGCTCTTACACATAAATACACACACACACACACATATATATATATAACATTTGAGTTTGGCGACGTTCGCGAATATTATCCCATTTTCTTCCATTCATCTTACGTGCACGAGTTGTGAATTCTAAATCGTAACGTTTACGACGTGACAAAGAAAAGTACACATTTGTAAGTGATTTTTTTGTTTTGTTTTTTCTTTTTCTGAGAAGAACAAAAATTAATTTCTATGTTTTTTGTTGTTGTTGTTTTTTTTTTTTTTTTTTTTATCGATTTAAACCTTCTTTTGTAACTGCAAACTTTTCATGTCATACGATTTTTCTATATGAATTTGTTACGAATCCAAATTCATATGAATATTTGAGAAAAGGAAAACAAGAAAAACAAATTTTCGTAATAAAGATTTTATTAATAATTATTTGATATTACATAGAAGACAAATTTGTAATATCATGATATTGAATCGTGTAACATTCCAATAATATGTCATTTATATTCGTTCTCTTTCTTTTATATGCTCACATATCGATGTTATTCTTTGTAACTTTGTAAATTAGGATGAAATTTGAAAAAAGATTTTGACGTTAAAATCATGAGATCAAATTTTTTTATCTGAAATTCATCTAATTTAACATATCTATGAAGATTTGTTAATCTTCATTTACAGTACATTACAGATATCCCTCCAACAACACAATTTCTCCTAACACGATTCACAAATTGCGGCAAATCCTCCAACAACAGCACCCTTTTTGCATAAATTCTGGGTCTCAAACAACACGGTTTCAAATAACACGACATTTTCTAGGAACCTATCTACCGTTGCTGTTGGAGGGAGACCTGTATTTTCTTTCAAACAGAAATTAACAATATTAGTACATTTGAATAAATAAAAGAAATATAAAATTAAATTTAGTGATTAACAAATTTTATTCAAAATCTATTTGATGTTTAACATAAACATGTATGTTCAATTAATTATTTATATAATTATTTTAATTTCTATACTAATTTAGTAATTAAATTGTTCACTAGAATAATACTATTCGAATAAATTGAAAAAATAAGAAATACGATGATTCCAAAATTTATTTCATCTTGTATGAAATATCTTAAATTTCAATTTCAATAATTATGTGGAAAAATTTTTATTTTTTTTTTTTTATATTTTGTTTTTTAGGAAAATAATAATAAGAAATATTTAGATAAAGAAGAAGAAGAAGAAAAAAAAAGAAAAGAGAAAACGGATAAAATATTAGTATCAGAAATTCTATAAATAATTCATCCTCATATAATATCTATAAAAAGAAAAAAAGTTTATAATCAAGAAATATGATAGGGCGTAAAATTCGAATGACAAGTAACCTATATACATACATACATATATATACATATATATAATACATTCGTTCCCATATGGACATACACACACCAATGTTATATCTTAACGTAACTCGATTTACGATAAAATATGGAAACGATTCGAAACTGGTGAAAACTAGCAAAAATTTCTTTCCTATCTTCTCCATTTCGTTTCTCCTTTGAACGAAGAAACGAAAGAACCATCGTTGAAAAAAAAAAAAAACACTTACTTTTTTCCCTTCATTTTAGTTGCATCGCGGAATGTAAAGTAAAGTGAGGTTATGTTAGGTAAGGTAAGGTAAGGTTAGGTAGGGTAACGTATAAAGGTAAAGTTAGGTTAGGTTGGGTTTGGTAAAGTAAGATGTGCGTTAGGGAAAAAACTTGGTCAGACAACAACAACTATTTATCTCAATGTTAAAATAGAAAAGGAAAGAAGACATTAAAGTTCGTAAGAAGAAAACTACGTTGGTTGGTTGGTTGGTTGGTTGTTTCCTTCTTTCTCGTCTGCAGAACGTAAACGACATATCTATCTTTCTACGCGATAAGCTTCACCCAAGAACTTCCCTTTTGCGACATTTCCCTTTTTTCATCTGTATCCTATCCCTTTTTTTCCCTTTTTGTTTTTGTTTTACTCTCATCTTAATAACATCTTTTTTTTTTTTCATTATTTCTATCTCTTTGTTTCTATTTCTCTCTCTCTCTCTCTCTTTTTGTATTTGTGAAGTAATTTTGAACAACCGCGTATATTCTACCACTCAAGTATTTCTATTATCAATTACCTTAATGAAAATTGAAATAGAATTAAAAATGAGAAAAAGAAATTTTAAAAATAAAATGTTAAGACGAAAAAAAAAACGAAAGATCATTTCATTACTTTTTTTATTTCGATCAAGTATTACACGATATTTTTGTAATCATGTAATCATTTTTAATTAATCATATACGTAACACGGGAGTCATTGGTGATCCCCGTAGCATTCGAGGAATTTTTTTTTTTATAGGTTTGACTATGTTTGTGCATTTTATCTTTTACTTGATACGTTGATCAGTTATAAAATATTTGATAGATATTTTTATTGCAATTATATTTGTGAAATTGTATGCATTTATATGAAGAATTAATTGAAGAATATTTCTAGGATTTTGTTTGTCTACGAATAGAAAAGTTTTATTCAAATAATTGGTTGTTCTATTAAATGCACTTTTTGTTTGAAAATATTTTTTTCCAATTACATTTTCGTTTCTTTCTTTTTTTTTTGTGTGGCTCACAATCAGTCCAATACACACGTCTTTAAGTCAACGAATTACCTTATACCGCCATCTGTTAGAATGATATAAACTATTCTATCTTTCAAGTTGGATGAAATTGCACACAATGTGCAAAATTTTAATCAAATCGGTTCAATAATTTAAGAGTCCATTGCGGACAAACAAAGTGACACGTAATTTATACATATATTAAGAAGATTTCATATAAATTTATTTATTATTGCTTTTGAGAAAAGAATTTGATCATCGTGTTATCGTGAAAGGAAAAGAAATTGTGTAGGATTTTGGAAGAAATTGTAAAAGGAACAAAACTTTATTCCTCGTAGAATACGTCAAAGAATATTTCATTAGCTTTGAGATTAGAAAAGTATCTTAGAGAGAAAAAAGTTAGAAGAGTTTCTAATGTAATTGATTAAAAATAAGATAAAAAAAAATATATATATATATATAAATAAAGTGCAATTTTCTTTGAAAACTTTTCTACTTCGAATTAAATTTTGCCACGTATTGTGCGCGTTAAAAAAAAAAAAAAAAAAAAAAAAAAAAAACCAACATCGAGGAAAATTAATAAAATAAATACTTTTTATTTCTTTCTAACAAAATTACAATGAGTTTTATTGATTTAGAAAAAGAATAAGAAGTAGTAGAAGAAGAAGGAAAAGAAAAAGAAAAAGAAACAGCAAGGAACTAAAAATAACGAAACTTTATTTCTTTTAAGGTAGAACACGTTAAAAATGATATTTCATTATCTTTTGCTATTAGAAAAGAAACGAAGTGAGTTCTTTGTTCTTTTTTTTTTTTTTTTTTTTTAATATAATTAGTTACGAATGTGTAGTGTAACTTTTGTTAATTTTTCGAAACTTTTTCTCTAAATTAAAACATACCACCACACGTAGATATAACATTTAATCGAAATGATAAAATAGTTTATACGAAATAAACGTAAGACTATAATAGTATTTCGTTTAAGTAAAAAAATACTTCATAAAAAATGTTTCATTTAAATTAAATGTAAATGTAGAAAAAAAAAAAAAAAAAAAAAAACATTTGAATGTGATATTTAAAAACTGTTCTAAACTTTTGATTAGAATAAAAATTGTTCAACATATTGTATATAATCCGTATTAGCTATAATTACAATTGCAAAGGATCATATGACGTGCAAAATCGTAAAAAGATAACAAAATGAAAGTAGACTAAACAGAACAATCATTGCAATAATGCAATTCTCCTATAATAGTGATCGATAAAGTCAATGATAGCAATTAATTAGGAGTACAGTGATGCGTTAGGATTATGGTAACAAAATTCTAAACGCAGTTGGATAGGCCGCGCGCGGTCCCATTTGGTTGATCAGTTTGTAGAAACAAACATGGACACATATACATGGAATAGAACACACACCTATACCGAAAATTTACTCATTCTTTGATCTCTGACCGCAGAGCGATTAGTTCCTAGCATTTCTGCTAACTCGTGTTCATTCGTGCACGCATTTACTATACTCACCACCACCAGTAAAGGAAACACGTGTAAGTTCGCACGCTTGTAAACCGAGTGATAAGATGTCTCTTTCACGATAATACAAATCTTTTACCTGGAATTTATCATTTGGATTTTCAATTGACGAAAAGTATTATCATATCATTCATTTTTTATTTGTCCTTGTCAGATTCTCTCTTTTACGTGTTACTATTAAATTAATCGATAACGTTGGATATCAAATTGAAAATTGATTCAAACAATTTTTACTAAAAACCAAATATATCGAATTGGCAATTATAGTTTTCATAATAAACTTGTAAACTTTAATAGTAATATCAAATATTTGCTAAAACAAATAAACAAAAAAAATATTTCGAATTTTTTTTTCATTCGTTTAATAATACGACTTTAAAGAATCATTTTTATTTGTAGAATAGAGTGAGAAGGAAAATATTGAAAATAATTCTACATTCGTGTGTCTATTTATTCACAAACATAAGAGTGAGGGTGAAGTCTGCTGGAGGAGGGGGGGGGAAGAGAAACAAAAAAATATATATAATTTGCAAATTAGTCTCGATCTTAATAAAAAAAAAAAAAAACGTTCTGAGTTCAAACTAGTATTTTAAACGTTCACTCGAAAATTTATTCCACCGTAATAATAAATTATAATTAATGGTTAGAACACGCGTGTTCTTCTTCTCTGTGTTAGGTTAAACGGCATCAGTCAAAGCGTATGTATGAGTTTTAAATTTTTTCGAGCAGAGAAAAATCATAATTATGAGAAACGTGTTGCCTAAAAAGTTGCGTATTTTATTTTTTACTTTTTTTTGTTCTTCTATATTTTTATGTTTTTATTTTTCCTACTTTTATTATCGTCCGAAATATAAATAAACTAAAAATGTAAATTGTTTTATTTAATTTTCTTATTTCTCTCTCTCTCTCTCTCTCTCTCTCTCTCTTTTCTATTCTTTTTAATTTTTTTTTGTTTTTATTTTTTTTTTTGAAATTATTTTTCAAATATTCGTTGAATCGTGGAAAAAAAAGACTGCATGCATTGGTTTTAATTTTGTAGACTAAAAATAAACTTTGTTTTTTTTATTTTATTTTATCAAACAGAGTTGTTTACGTCAATACTCGCAACATTTTTTTACGAACGAACATTTAACGTGAATCAAGTGTGAGAGGGTGGGTGGGTGGTGAACGTGATCACGTTGGCATTCGATAGGGTCAATGTAAAATATTTTACACAATAATGCGTTTTCCCTAAGAACGGTCCATTGGAGGTAATTAATTTCTCTCGTTCGTACATTCACCCAATATATATATACGAAAATAATTGTAAAGTTTTCTCGTATAAGAAGCAAGTGCTTTCTAGAGGGTAAGGATCGAAAGTTTTAATGGAATTTTACTAGTAACTCTCTCTCTCTCTCTCTCTCTCTCTCTCTCTCTCTCTCTCTCTCTCTCTCTCTTATTCTCTACCCCAAATTTAACTATCTAGAAATGAGAGTTAAGTAGCCACGGACGTAGATGCATACGTATATTAAACTACACATGAAAATGCACATACTAATAATAATCGCAACACAATATTTAATATAATTATAACGTTAATATATTAATGCACTATGCTAGTTAATAAATTGTTTCGCATTATATTAATAATATTTATTTCATTAAAGTATAGACAAAATTGTTCCATCGAAATATTAAAACTAGGACACCTTGTTATATTTATATATAAATTATAATTATACATATAAGTTTAAATTAATAAAAATAAATTATATTATATAATATTTTTAAATGTACTTTTAATTATTAAATAATAAACAAGAAATGACGATTGTGTAATTCATACCTATTTAAATTTGTATTTTAAAAACAAGAACAACAACAAAAAGAGAGAGAGTATTGATTGGCATTAAATTGAATTATATTATTCCGTAAAAGTTTTGAAAGTTTCATGACCCTACCAGAAAGAGAGTATCACGATTCATGGTTTGCGCGTCGTCACTGATTTATGCGACTATGTATTAAATATGGCGCGCCTTTACGTATGCAACACTCCATACTTGGTCGATAATGTTGCTCGCATGCGCCATCTATCAGTGAGAAATACTTTTTTAAGTCACTACGCGATATGCAACATGTTGTATTAATGCATTTAGTGCAGATGCACTATCGCAGAGACCCAAAAAAAAAAATATAAAAATAAAAGTTTCTTATTTATGAACTGCATTTGCTGCTAGTATTATTATCGATCGAAGTACGAAGTGTTGCCTATCCTCAGGCGTTACTATTTATTATACAAAATATTATTTACAATATATATATATATATATATGTTTTTATACTCCTTACCTTATCTCATAAATCATAAATAATCGAAAGAATGCATTATAGGTAAAAAAGAAAAATAATAATAGTAAACGAAATCATTGGAAGAATAAAAAAAAAAAAAAGAGAAAAAAGAAAATATAAAACCATTTTCTCCTATTATTATCGATACGATACATTTAATAAACTCATTTTGCAAACCCAGGGATTCATTTTAGCAACATCGAAATAGCCTTGGATAAACGTTCTTTTGCGGTTTTGTATGTAACATCACAACGGAAATTTAATTTTCTTCTTATCGGTTAAGAGTTTTATACATAGGAGTAACGATCGAACACAATTTTTCACGATACAAATTTCAACGGTTGCTTTTTTGCTTTTTTTTTTGTTTATCAATAAGAGAAGTATAATTTCTTTTTGGTGTTTTTTTGGGGGGTGGGAGGGGTGGGGGACAGGACAGGGAATTGGTATTAAATATTTCACTTGTATTCAAATACGTAGAAACTTATTTGACTATAAATCCGAGATGGATAAGCTACGAAATTTATTCGATTATTTTGATCCATGGAAAAAGGACGAATATTAATAATTCATTCGCGAGGAAAAGAAAAGGAAAACAATTTAGATATATCTTTCAATTGGAAGATAAATGTAAGATAGTATAAATCGGATGAATATCTTTGGAAAATTGCCAACTTGAGAATTCATTTAAATACTTATCTTCAATTTTCCTAAATACTCTTAACACATATACACACATGTATTTGTATACTTTCATATGTGTATCATCATACAAGATATATTTTTACTTGAAAATTTTACGATACTTTCAAATCTCACAATTAAAGTGAGAAACTGTTAATTGAACTTTATTACTTCATATTATTATTATTATTATTTTTAGAATGATTAATAGTTTTATTATATCGAACATTTTTTATTGGTTATCTCACGCGAGTATAGGTTTATGTTTTTCAAAAATTTCTAAGCGTTGAAGTTTTATAATTTAAACAAGAAGAAATTTTATGAATTTGTTTCTATAATTATTGACTTTTGTTTAATCGATTAAAAAAACATTGAAATATAATTTTTTTCTTTAACAATATTATTCGTATTTTTATGGGAAATTTATTGGTACGATAGAAATGGTTGTATAAGTTGAAGAGTGAAAAAATATGTTAATGTTAATGTTATTTTTTTTTCTTTTTATTAAGTTTTGACGAGAAAACTATAAGTTGATTTTTAAATTAAAAGTTTATATTAAAGTAAATAAATAAATAAATATAAATATATATATATATATATAAGAGAAGTTTTATCAACTAATAACACATCGATAGTTGTAATGGAAAAAATTTTTAATAAAATTTTTGTTTGGGTACTAATCGAGAATAGGTTTTCTTTTTTCTAATAAACTTTTCTTTTTTTTGCAATTTAAATTTTTATCACACTTTTATGAGAAAAAAAGTTTTCTCTTTTAAAAAAAAATTAAAAGAAAATAAAAAGAATATGCATGTGGTCTCATATTATGAAGTATGGAAAATAATCAATTAATTCATATATATATATATATATATATATATATATATATATATATATATATATATATATATATATACTAGGGGTGCTCTACCACGTATT
This sequence comes from Polistes dominula, assembly GCF_049000335.1. Lineage (NCBI taxonomy): Eukaryota > Metazoa > Arthropoda > Insecta > Hymenoptera > Vespidae > Polistes > Polistes dominula. Next base: position 913,807 of record NW_028301152.1, read on the forward strand.
GCTGTGGCTCACAATCAGTCCGATACTTTAATATAAACAAACAATTCGCAATAAAATAATATTGCAATTATAAATTGAGATATAAACTATCCTATCTTTCAAGTTGAATGAAACTGCACACATTGTTCAAAATTTTATTAAAATCAATTCAATAGTTTAGGAGTCTATTGCGGACAAACAACGTGACACGTAAGAAAAATAAAAGTGTGAAAAAGAAGTGAACAATAAAATAAATAAATAAATAAATAAATAAATAAATAAATAAATAAATAAAAGAAGCATTGTGATAATCGAATAACACAACATTCGATAACAAAGAAAATGGAAAGAATTTCAAATAGAATTTCGTGTTTCAATATAGAGAGAGAGAGAGAGAGAGAGAGAGAGAGAGAAAAAAGGATAAATAGAAAGTGAACAAAATAAAAAGAGAGAGAAAGAGAGAGAGAAAAAAAAGATAGAGAAATCGAAAGTCGGAAAAGCAAAGGGGGAAATATTCGTTGATTTGAAGAATTTTTCCGTAGACGATGACGTCATCATCGATTGACACCTTTCAAGATTGTTTCCGTTTTACCAAAATTCCAGAGAAGCGTGTGTTACGCGAAAAGACCGGTCTATCTACGAAAGAGGAAAAAGAACGGGTGACGTTGGTGGAGGAAGAAGGGAAGAAGAGAAGAAGGGAAGAAGGTAGAAGTAGAAGAGAGAAAAAGGGCGGAAGGGATTTAGGGGAGAAAAGTAGGAGAAAAAGGGTGTTCGGGAAAACACGTTCGATGGATTTATCGTTTTCGAAGTCACGTCGTTGAGCAGATTTTCCCTTTCAACTCTTTTCCTTCTCTCTCTCTCTCTCTTTCTTATTGTGCAATCGACTTGCACGGTTGAAAAAGAGAGAGGAAGGGGAGAAAGGGTAAGGGTAAGGGTGGGTGGGGTGGGGTGGGGGAAGAACTGGCGGCACGATAAAGGCGGAAATGAGCTTTGTATTGGAAATCGTGTTTATTGGAAATGTATTGGAAGAGTTCCTTATAGCGGAAAAAAGTTTTGATCTATTCGAGGAGAAAAGAAGATCGAAGAAAGAAGATCGAGAGAAAAGGGGGAGTACGTTTTTTAACCGTGAAGTAAGAAGAAGAAGTAGAAGTAGAAGTAAAAGTAGTAGAAGGGTTAAAGGGATAAAAAGGATAGAGTTTAATAGTAAAAAAAAAAAAAAAAGAAACTATAAAGAGAACACGAAAGTAGTAACGAATCGGGTTAAATTGGTGCTTTCAAATTGCCAAAATTTCCTAGAAAATGTATACAAATTTGTCTTTAAAAATTTGAAATAATGTCTGAAAATCATTATTACTACTACTATTAAAGTTAACTCGAGCGCGCTGTTGAAATGATGGATTAAATAAATGTATTTAGAAAAAAGTACAAATAAAGACATCACACATTTTCATGAAACTGTAATGAAGTAACATGTAAAAATCACACAGTTAGCTTTTTTCGGGGCTGAAGGGAGGGGTAGGTCAACCCACTACGTGGGGTACTTTTTATTTTGTAAACCGTTGCTGAGTAATGCTTAAAGTATGCGTTTGAGTTTCATGAGTTAATTTACTCTATGAGTTAAGATTTACTACTCTCTTTTTGAATCTACCTGAAATTCTTGACTCTTTTATTTAACCGAAAATAGATGGGAGGAAAGAAAAAACTCAGACAGAAATAGAACTAAGGAAGACAGACAGACAGAGAGAGACAGAGAGAGAGGGAGAGAGAGAGAGAACGGATAAAAGGATAGTCTCTATATCTCTCTAAAAATAAGGGATGAGGAGGGATGAGAAAAATAAAAAGGGGGAAATAAAAGAACTTACTTGAAGATCTTCGAAGCAGTCAGTCAGTTCGAGGCCGATTTAGAGACTAACACGAAATTATTTTCATTTTCTTCCAGGTCAAGCAGGATTCTCTTCTCGTATTAAGGTTATACGGAATTAACTCTTTCTCTTTTTCTTTTTCTTTTTCTCTCTCTCTCTCTCTCTCTCTCTCTCTCTCTTTTTGTTATTTACTCTCTTATTTTAAGTCTTTTGTTTTATTTAATTTTTTTTTATTTTTTTTTATTTTCTTCATATTTATCTTTCGTTCGTATTTTTCTACTTTCTTAATAATAACAATAATATTGTTTCATTAAGACACATTATATATTATTTCAATGATAAATAATATAGCGTGTTATCGTGCGTGTTAAAATTAGATAACGTCATGATTAATACAGTTGGTATTTTAGTATATGCTTGAAATATTAATGTATAAAAATAAAAAGAAATATTCGATCTTTCAATAAAGTATTTGGTATACGTTGACATTTATTATATTAAGTGAATATCTTGACATCATCCACATACACACACACACACACACAATATTTCAATCTTTTATATTAAATATATGTATATACTTATACTATATAATTATAAGGATCGATAAGTGGAATAATTTTTTTGTTCTTTTTCAGATGTAATATAATGAAAGAATTTGTTCAATTAAATTTCACGTAGGAATTCCCATGAAAGATTTGCAAATTATTTCTTATAATTTGTTCTCTTTTTTTTTATAGGAAACAATGTTAATATATTTTACAATTAGTTTTATATTAAAAAATGTTTCGATTGTTTCTCTATTATTTTTATTATTATTATTATTATTATTATTATTATTTAATAACTCAAAGATAATTCTAACGTAACTTCGTGAACTAAGAATAAACTTTTGATTGCGATTAATTTTAAGGATTAAAAAAAAAAAGAAACTTCCATAAATTAGATTTTTATTTATTTCACTTTGCAATAAACAAAAGTTTACAGTTTGAGATTTAATAATATCGCGCGAAAGGAGTCGGTAAACTTGTAAAGTTTATAAACCGCTGTTTTATGGTATTAAAAGAAAACTATATCGTGATAATAATTATTTGACTTAGTAGTAGTACGCTTGGGAACCCAGTTCGCAAAAGGGCACATTTATATTATTATATTTTCAAATTAGTATTACTAGATCAATTTTTCTTTTATTACATTCTTTATTGACAGACGAAATTAAGAAATTGTTTCAATAGACTTTTCATTAATTTTCACAAATTTAATTTCAAATTTATATGTACGATAAAAAAAAAAATGCACAGTTTAATTAAATTTTAAAAACATAAATAAATAAATCAATCAATCAATCAATCAACAATTTATTTGTCCATTAAAGATTTTCAAAAAAGATGATTACATGCGAATTTGTAAACATTTTCAATGCACGTGAGAAAAAACAAATAAAAATATTCCAATATTTTTCATGTTCAAATACATTTTCATTTTTTCTCTCTTTCTCTCTCTATCTATCTCTTCACTTATTCTTTTTATTTTTATTTTATTTTTTACTTTATTTTTTTTATTTTTGAAGTGTTCCAACCAACAGATGAAGGAAGTCGAACGTGATCTCAACGTAAAAACGTCCAAGAGATGGAAATAACGAGCACAAAATGTTCCCACTCTTTTATTTATTCTATTTTTTTATTTTTTTTATTTTTCTTTATATATATATATATATATATAAATGAGTTAGACAAGTGATGTTATGAAATAATTGCACGACGATTATAATATATTTATTCTACATGTAAAATGTATTCGTGTTCTACCTCTATATATAAAAATATAATTCCGTATAATTAAATTCGTATCAAATTTTACTTAAATTATTCTTAGATATTTATTTATTATACAAACTGTCTAGTGTCGGATAAATGAATATTTGATTAATTGACACCCAATTTCATAGAGTTGAATAATATTAAAATAAGTTTCTAACGTAGAAGAATTTCGAAACTTTTGCAATTACAAGAAAATTACGAATTATTTCAAATTTAAATAGGTGTTGGTGATTGTGAGGGTGAGTTGGGGGGTGGGAGTGGGGGGTGGGGGAGTTGTTACGAATAATCGTGTTACTTAAACGAATATAAACATAGTTCGCATGCATCATTTTCTTGAAAATTAAAATTGAACTAGATGCCATTGGAAAGTACCAAACGAAGAAAGAAAGAAAATAATGAACGCAATAAATAATATCGAACAATAGCGGTTGACCTAGTTTTCGAAAAAAGAGAAAGAGAGAGAAAGAGAGAGAGAGAGAGAGAAGTAAGGGAAAATAGTTGGGGGAAGGGGTGTAGGAGGTTGAATAGTGGGAGGATTCGCGAAAAGTAGTACGTTCTATGCAAGGAAAATCGAAATAAAGTAAGAAAAAAGAGAAAAAAGAGAGAAAAAGAGAGAGAGAGAAAGAGAAAAGCAGGCCGTTTGTGCTGTTCATGGTCGAAGCAAAAAACGACACGTTTATCGGTAAAAATAAAAAATAAAAAAATATATATATATAGAAAAGAAAAGAAAAAAAAATCAAATCAAATAGGAGAAAAAAAAGTCAAGCAAAGGAATGTGTTGGTTGGACAAAAAAAAATATATATATATATATATATACATAATGGAGGTGAACGTTAAGGGAGAAAAAATGTCACCCTCGGTTTACCTGAAATAAATCGTAGAACGAGAAACGTGGTTGTGAAAAGGAGAAAATACATGATACGTTGCTCATGCCACATCTCTCTTTCTCTCTTTCTCTCTTTCTCTCACTTTTTTCTCTTTTGGTATCGCCATTATTCGACCGGCAAATAAAATTTTATGATCGTCGTTTTTTCTCCAAGTGACCGGCTTTTTCAACATTTTTCGCCTTATCGGCCTATTTCTTTCAACGACTTAACTATATATTTTCAAGTATTATCTTTTTTTCTTCTTTTTATTTTTCTTTTTCTTTTTCTTTGTTTTTTTTTTTTTCAAAAAAATTATATCGATATGATTCGTAGAAATTTTTATATTTAAACAATTATATATACAATTCATTTGGTTTTGTTAGTTTTGTTTAGAATTTTTCTTAGGTTTTACATAAGAATTTTGTTAAGGGTTTTGTCAGGATTTACAGCAAAAATAAAAAACGATTATGTGGTTCAAGATTAATAAAAATTATTTACAAAGTTCACTTTTGGTTTATATTTTTTTGTTTAGAATTTTTCCTAGTCTCATCAGAACTTTTTTGTGGCATTCGTCAGGATTTTGTCAAAGTTTTGTGAAATTAAAACGAGTATTTTATTTGTAGCAAAAGTAGGAAACGATTATAGGGTTCAAGGTTTAGGAAACGATTACTTTTGATTTATATTTTTGTTTAGAATTTTTCCTAGTCTCATCAGAATTTTGTTGAGACATTCGTCAGGGTTTTTTTTGAGGCATTTGTCAGAATTTTGTTAAATTGAAACGAGTATGTATCTTTCAACAGAAAGAGGAAACGATTATAAGGTTTAAGGTAGGGGTGGATAACGTTATTTCCCTTTAAGGAACATATTAACTATAACTACTGTTACATTCTTCTTGTCTTAGAACATTTCAGTTTAGAAGATTAAGTTTTTATATTCAGGTAGTTGAGAAAGTTCATTCAGGTTTATGTAAGTAGTAAGAAAAACAATTATATCATTTTTCCTTCTGTTCATCGTACTCTGAACACACCTCTACTTAATACACATTTTGTAAATTGACTTTTGAAACTTTTGAACGACATTTTGTATACAAATCTTGAAATTTACATGGTTTGTTCTACTTACATTAACTTAAAAACATTTCCCTCAATCCTTTCATGACCTAAATATTTTCAACTGATATGCATATTTTATAGATTGACCAAAAATCTCTGAGAATTTTATTTATAGATTAATCGGACAATCTATGAAAAAAAAACATATTTTTTTACTAATTTTAGTAGACATTCTATAAAATGCCCAGAATATATATATATATATTGACCCTTATATATAATATATATATGTAATGTAAATAACATATGCAAGTAAATGTAACATATATGTAAATCCGCAAACACTTTCGCGTGTATGTGTATACGTGTCGTTTGGAAAGTTTCGCGATAACGGTATCCGTAATGTTGAGGTATAACTTTCGAAGGTAGTTTCCTGTTTGATACCTTCCTCTCATGCTCGTTTTACCACCATTCAACAATATAATCACACTTACATACGTTTACTTATATATAAGTTACAATGTAGAAAATAAACTCATTGCACATAATATATCAAACAAAATCAGTGTATGAAAGAAAGAGAGAAGAAGACAACATTTATATCTTTACACATATACTAACACACAAACACACAAATATATACAAAAAAAAACAAATTATATAACACATACAATAAAATATGCATTACATGCATAGATACATACATAAATATATAAAAATCACATGGAAGTGTACGTGTCAGTTATGTAAAACATATGCAAACCTAAGCGCATAGTATTTATATATATATATAATACATATGGTAAAGTAAATGAGGTATATGTGTGTGTGTGTTAGTAAAAGTAGCACTATCGTGTGGCAAACAGTAAACCGAGCTGCTACTGGCTGCTGTTACTGTGTGGCTACATAAGGCACGATCTTAACAACGAGCTGAGCTTTCCGCTTTGTAATTAGTCTAGAGAATATGTACGCCAGTGCACATTTACTTTCTCATCGACACGTACAACCATACAATGTTAGAGAGAGAGAGAGAGAAAGAGAGAAAGAATTAAAACAAATAAAATTACACCTAGGGAAAAGCTAATGTTACTAGACTCTCTCCTCTCTCTTTCTCTCTTTCTCTTTCTCTCTCTTTTCATCTTTTTATTTTGTTCTCTTCTTTTCTCTACATTCGACAAAACTTTCGAAATAATATGAGATACATAAATGAGCGAGTACTTATATTTCCACAAAACGAGAACAAATTTCCTCACAAATTTGAACACTCTGCGTACTTCAATTCTAAAAACGAATTCACTTGAACTTTATTATTTTTTAGTATGTTTAACATTAAATTTAAAACGATTACTCTGGAATATTTAATTGGACTAATAATATTATATATTCGGTAAATTATTGTTACTAATGATATATTTTTTTTTTTTTGGTTTTTTAATGATATTTTTAATACAAGTAACGATAAATAATAATACATTTAATAATTCTCTTTATAATTATATATATATTAATTTATATGATATATTAACGACGAAAAATATGTCGAATAATTTTTTCTGACAAATAAAATTGATGTAAAGTATTAATTTAAATTGTATCGAAAAATGAAGTATTATATGAGAAAATAATAAATATTAATATTCGTATGTTAAAATACAATTTCAAATAAAAATAATACGATTAAAGAGTACATATAATACTAGGGGTGTCCCGCCACGCGTTGCTGTGGCTCACAATCAGTCCGATACTTTGTTAATAAACAAACAATTCGCAATAAAATAATATTACGATTATAAATTGAGATATAAGCTATCCTATCTTTCGAGTTGAATAAAACTTCACACATTGTGCAAAATTTTATTCAAATCGGTTCAGTAGTTTAAGAGTCCATTGCCGACAAACAACGTGACACGTAATTTATACATATATTAATTAAGAATATATATATATTTGAAATTGAATAAAAAATGTCATTTAAACGATGAAAATATCATTTAATTCTTCTTATTTATTTATTTTCTAATTAAATATTTATTAAAGAACGAAAATTTGATCGATGAACGAAGAGAAAACTTATTGGAAAATGCAATCAATTGAAAGAGAATGAATGAGACAGAAATTCTACTATGGTAGACACAAAAATCAGTAAGAGAAAGAGAGAGAGAGAGAGAAAAAAAAGATAAAAATAGGATGCAAAGAAGCGTACATTGTGATTCATGATACCAGGTGGTCCCTATCAAATTGATATGCCGCCAGCACATAAACCAATATCGTTGTACCGGTATTGGACCGGAAATCGATAGGCAAGTTCGACTATTTTACTACCCCAACCCTTCTTCTCTCTCTCTCTCTCTCTCTCTCTCTCTCTCTCTGTCTGTCTGTCAGTCTGTCTGTCTCTGTTGCTCTTACAGTCTCTCAATTTTCCCCCACCATTCCTTGCTTGAACATCCTATCAGTTGTATCTACATTGAACTCGTCGAGCTCTGCACAGAATATCCGGTTATTATATCATAAAGTTATTACATTTTCCGTAACAACGAGAAAAAAGAGAGAGAGAGAGAGAGAGAGAGAAAGAGGGGTGAAGGGTGGAGAAACAAAAAATAAAATAAATAAAGAGAGATGGATAAAAAATAAAAACAAATAAAAAGAGACGACGAAACTAAAAATGCAAAACGGTAAATCTGTCGAATTACATTTGGTTTCAACGAAACGAGTGCAACGATGAAACGTAACGCGAAAAACGGCGTTAAAAGCAGATTTATCGTATTACCAACCCCCCTCTCGAGTATTATACATATATCCTATATACGTGACGACTACTCACTCACTAATACTACCAAAATTATTCCATTCTATCCTCTCACATATTATATACACTTTCATATATATGTATATATGTATATTGGTATTACTACTATACTAGTATTACTGTTATTATTGCTACTACTACTACTACTGTTATTATTGGGCAGTAGTAGTAGGTATCAACGCAGGATATTGTACATTTCACTTGCTCGACGGAACGAACGATTTTTCATGAAATTTAAATCGCATCGTTGTTTGATTTCCGTCCTTGCTAAACAAATTTGCATGACAACAATATGTACGAGAGACTAGCGAGTTGTTACGGTTTTTTTTCTTTTCATCGATTTTTCTATTAATCGTTGCAGTATTAGTGATTGTTAAAAAGTTTCATTCTTGTAGTTATAATAATAGTAGTAATAGTACTGTAATAGTAATATTGATATCAATGATAGTAGCTGACTAGTATTTATATAAGAGTATTGATAGTAATATCAGTAGTATATTACTAGTCATATAATAGTAGCTGATTAGTATTAATGTAACAATATATTGATACTAGTAATAATGGTTCTGATAATAATAGTAGTTATGTAATTGTAGTATTAGTAGTGTAATAGTAATCTTGATATTAATGATAGTAGCTGACTAGTATTGATATAACAGTATTGATAGTAATATCAGCAGTATATTACTAGTCATATAATAGTAGCTGACTAGTATTAATGTAACAATATTTGATAGCAGTAATAATGGTTCTGATAATAATAGTAGTTATGTAGTAGTAGTAGTGTAGTAGTAGTAGTGTAATAGTTATATAGATATCAATGATAGTAACTGACTAGTATTGATATAACAGTATTGATAGTAGTATCAATGGTTCTGATGATAATAATAATGTAATAGTAATAACAATAAGAATAATAATAATGTGACACTGATAATAATAGTAATTGTGTAGTAGTAATAGTGTAGTAGTAATAGTGATATCAATGATAGTAGCTGACTAGTATTGATATAACAGTATTGATAGTATTATCAATGGTTCTGATGATATTAGTAATGTAATATTAATAACAATAAAAATAATAATAATGATAGTAGTTATGTAATAAGTTAGTAATGTTATAGTGATAATAATAAACGTAATAATGTAATAATGTTGGTAGAAACAGTAATAGTATTAAATATAGGCAGTATAAAACGATTAATATCGACGAAACGTCCTTGTACATGATACAATACGTAAGAGTCACGAACAAAAGGTAAAAGATAAACTTGATCGACATAACTGTTCTACGGTAAAACTTGAATTTACGTTGTCCTTTAAATAACAAGCTGTTCTATCGACTGTAAAAAAAAAAAAAAAAGAAATTGATAAATTAAAACGAATAGGAAGAAGAAGGAGAAGAAGAAGAAGAGAAGTATCGTTTAATATACGAACAAAGGAAAATAACGCGTGACACTTGTACTGGAAAATTGTTCGTCAATTTAATCAGTTCATTCTTTAATAATTCTTTCATCAACCTAAGGCAATATTAATTATTAATATTTTTTAATTAGTAATAATTTAAAATTATTCGCGTTTCGTGTTAATTAATATTATTCTTTTGTTTCGTGTTAAACTTGTGTCAGACGATTAAACAATTAATTATGTTAAATGTGAAAAATTAAAACGTTTCTTTTTTTTCTTATTATTTTGTCCTTTATATTTGTATTTGTTTTTTTTTTTTTCATTAATCTAGAATTTGATAAAAAATAAACAATAAAAAAAAATTAAATCAAATGTTTAACGATATCTTTTACGACGCGTAAAGTACAAAATGTAAAAGTACAAAAAAGTAGAAAAATAAAAAATATATATATATATATCCCAGTTATCGTTGATTTTTTTTTCTTTTTGTCGCTAAACATTAAAAAAAAGAAAAAATATCTTTGATGTATCGTTAGACGAGATAAAGAAACATCGGTCGGTGATTAATGTCGACATTAAATTTTATCGCGATGAAATTTTTTATTTCACCGGAAGAACGAAACGAGGAGGAAGCGTGAAACGAGGATGGGTATTGGGCTGCTCGTTTCGCCTAATCGATGGATATCAGTTCTATTCTAAAAAAAAAAAAAAAAAAACAAACAAACAAAAGAATTAAAGTTTCATCGTGTAATTGGAAACAACAAAATTGTTCAAATACTTTCGAAAAGAGACGGGTCTTTAGTTTTCGTAATACTTGCAATTAAAATTTTAAATTACAACAAATGAAAAAAAAAAACAAAAATAAAAGAAAAGAAATATAAAATAAAATTGAATATTAAATAATTTCAATTGGTTGATGGTAGTATTATAAAAGTTTCATTATAATGAAAATCTTAGTACATTGTTCAATTTAGAAGAAAATAAATTAAATAAAATATGTAGACACATATATATATATATATATATATATTAGAAATTATATTTTAATTTATGTAATATTAACTTTGTTAATTATTATTTAATTATTAATATTATAAATAATATTGTAATTACAATAAATTATAAATTTCTATTAAAATATATACATTAATGAAAATTTTAAGAATAACTGAGAGAACATTTCAACAAATTTTTCCAAACATTATTTTCTGATACCATTCATGTATCCTACCAATCATCCACCAATCGGTTTACAATTCTCTCTCTATCTCTCTCTTTCTCTCTCTTTTACTCATTCAATCTTAGTTTCTTTTGATTTAAGAGGCTATCAAGACACGATTTGAGGCGGACCTCGTTTAAGATTATAATTTCAGAGTGTATAATTAACGATCGTTGCATTACCGTTCGTTATCGTGCTCGTTAAGGTTCCCTACCTTCGTTGTTGTCGTCGTCTTAGTCGTCGTCGTCGTCGGTGATTGGAATCGCGGAAAAGCGTTTCTGATTTGGATTTCAAGGATTCCTTGCATCCTCCCTCAAACCCAAACCCTAAACCTTAGAGCCCTCTACACTCTCCCAAAACCCACCCTCATTCGGCTTGGTAACGCGGTAATTAAGTGACTCCCACTCATACCACGTGACTCCTACTACACGAGGGTCGTTAAGTTACACCTCTGCAAACGTTAAATTACTGATCGTTGTTTCGATAATTCGCTTAAACCCCCACCCCACCCCACCCCATCCTCATCATCCCCATGCCCATATTCTACGAGGGGAAACTTTATTTTTCTTTTTGCTTGTTTTTTTTTTCTCGTCTTACCCTCTCTTTAACTTATTCTATCATCTGTAATTTGCATGACATGCCAAGTACAACAAAATCAAGTAACAAACTCATTAAGTAAATGAATTAATTAATATGATAAGAACGTCTTCTTATTTTTCTCTTTCATATTGTTTACAAAATTCCAAGATAAATATTTAATTATAATATTACATAGCATTTTTTTTTTTAATTTTAATTTTAATTAATAAATTTTTTCTAAGAATTATTATAAAATATATCGTTATTTTTTAATGTTAAATATATGATTGGTTTAAATAATCCTTACTACGTTTAATATCTACAAATATTGTTCATTCTTACTTTCACTCTCTCTTCTCTCTCACACATATATTTTCATAATTAATTTGTATGACATCCAAGTGCAATAAAATCGAGTACAAACTCATTAAGTAAATGAATGAATTAATATAAAAGTAAACTCTCTTTCTTTGTATTCTCTTCATTTCTAAAATCTTTTAATATGATAATTAATTAAATATAATAACTTAACATTCTTAATGTTAATCGATAAATTGTTTGAAAAATAAAAATATATATCAACATTTGTTTTTTTTAAACATATCAAAATCTTCCTGTTGCTAACGTTAAATATTCAAAGATATTCTCTCTTTCACACTCTCTATGTCACTCACTCACTCATTCATAACTGATTTGCATAATACCTGAGAGCAACTAATTCGAGTATCAGCTCATCAAGTAAATGAGCTAATTAATAATATTAAAAATGTAATACTCCTTCTTTGAGTGTTTCATTTATCGACATTTCTTTGAGAACTGTTACATAGAAATAATTTGACATTTTTTTCTGTTTTTTTTCTGTTATTTTTTTTTTTATAAAATATAGATATTATAATCATGATTTTCTCTTTGCTATGGTAAATATCAAATGTTATTTTAACACCTTGTATATATCTTTTACTATCTATGTGTCACTAACTCACTCACTCACTCACTCACTCACACTTCAACTGATTTGCATAACATCCAAGAGCAACAAATTCGAGTGTCAGCTCATTAAACAGATACCCTAATTAACATGATAGAACATGATGATCCCTCTCTCTTTCTCTCTCTCTTTCTCTCTCTCATCTTTATACAATTAATTAGGAAATGTTAAAACTTTCAATAAAATCTAATGAAATTAATTAAATCATATTGAAGTTTAAGGTAATCGAACTTCTTCTACTTCTTGAAAATAACTAGAAAATATCTTAAAAATTTAATTATTGATAAAAAAGAAATATATATATATATTAAATCTCTCGATTTTATCAATTTTCTATGAAAGAGGAACTATCGAGCTAATAAGAGAAAAATTCACCCTCAACCACCGCCCTTCCCCACTCCCAAAAAAAAAATTTCACGTATTTTACGCTAATTTAATTTCATGACCGGAAAAATGAATAAGACAGAAAAAAAATTGGAAAAAAAAAATTGTAATGCAAAAAAAGGTATTTCCAAGGATTGGATAAACCTCTCCCTCTCTCTCTCTCTCTCTTTTCTCTCATACACACACACACACATATATGTACATTTTCTTTTTCTCTTTTTATTAAATCCACAAGCACCGATCTTATTTTTGACGAGGATAAAAGCCGTTTCGCGTGACTTAAGCCAACAATCTTCAATTTCGTTCATTTTTCTTAGGCTTTTCTTTCTCTTTTCAATTCTTTTCTATATTTCTTTCTCTCTCTCTCTCTCTCTCTCTCTCAATCATTCTCTCTCTCTCTTTCTCTCTGTGTTTTTTCTACAATTTTTATCTTTTTTTCCTTATTTAATTCTTTTCTCTTTTGATCCTTCTATTTTTTTTATTTTATTTTCTTTTTCCTTTTTCTCACTCTCTCTCTCTCTCTCTCTCTCTCTTTTTTTTTCTTGTTCTTTTTTTATCCAACTTTGTTCTAGAAAACTTTTTTGTAGTCTCTCATTTAGGTTGGTAGGTAACTAACTAGGTAGTTTACGTATCAGGTCTGTAATCGTGGCCTTTAAATCTTGTGCATTAAGAATTTTCTACTCCTGACCCTTCTACCATTCTATTTTTGCACTTTTACGAATACTAGTGCGATAGTAGTATTAGTATTAGTAGTAGTAGTAGTAGTAGTAGTAGTAGTAGTAGTACTAACAGTAGTAGTAGTAGTAATAGTAATAGTAGTAGTACGATGCTTAGACGCAGATTATACGGTCACCGGTCTTCTGCACGAGGAAGATAAACTGGAAAGCCCTTTGCTAAAGGGAGATAATGACGAGTACCGTTAATCGTTCTTACAAAACCGGAATCTAATCGCACCAAAGTATAAATTTATATACGTGTGTGTTTTTTATTTTCTTTCTTATCGTTATACAAAAAAAAAAAAAAAAACATGATAAGATAACACAACGTTTACGTCCCTTTTTTTACTCATACGTATTAGAAAATTTTGTTGAATTTTGTTTAAAAGAAAATTTTTTACCATTTTTTATGCATAAAAACGTATATAATACGTTCTATACAAAAATTGTTAACTAATTATGATTCAATATATAATTAAAAATTATTCAATATATATTATAAATTATGATTCAATGTAGAACACTACGGTATCTATCGGAAAAGATATTCCACGAATGGACACGAATTTTCAATCGATTATGATAGAATCGTTCGAGGAAAATTACGGATAAAGTTTCGTAGTAAAAGATTCACACCAGATTCGATGATAACGTTGAAATTCGATGTAAATCGAGTAGAGTAAGTATGCGTGCGTAAATGTGTATGTATTATATAATATTACTTGTACGTGTTCGTATATGTGTAACTCGCGTATAGATTTGTATGCGTATCTATATACTTCTTATATATGTGCGTTTATGTTTATGGCCTGTTTGTATACGTGTAACTGTGTGTGTATTTGTATGTCATATATGGATGTGTACCAGTATGTCTCTCTTATATATATATATATATGCGTTTATGTACGTGCGTGCGTTTGTGTATATGTGTAAGAAGAACAGAACTATTACGTCCCATTCGCAATGTCCCTTATCCGTCAGTTTATCTTAAGCGACGGTTTCACGAGCGAACGAAGTAAGCGTTATGTCGCCAACAGTTTATTGCCCGTGGGAGAAACGCGTCATGCCTATCAAATTTCTCTTTGCTATCGTTTCTAAAAGAAAACAAAACAACTTGAAAAATATCATATACCTATATCATATATATATAATATATATTATACGTTTTAAGTTATGAACAAATATTTAATAGAAAATATTTCGTTTATATATTATTACACATCTCAATATATATATATATATATATATAAATTACGTTTCTAATACTATGAACATCTATTATATATATATATATATATATGTATAGTGTAAGATGATTTCCACCAAAGTTTCTAATTAGTCGGAACAAGTTAACTATAGTACTTAAAAGATCATTAGAGATGATCTACACTAAACAGTAATAGTCCTTAGGAAATTATCTATATACATATACACATATACCTATATATGTTATTTCAAATACAATTATACAACACATATACAAGTATATAAATATACACGTAATAATAGTATAACACTGTTACTATTATGTTTAGAAACACGTAATGTCTCTTACGAAGGAAAAGGACAGTTTCCTGCTTGAAAGCTCTGTTCTAGGTTGTCTATGCTATGTGAAACGGAAGGACAGATAGAAGTTCTAATCCCTTTATAACGATCGAGGTGTTACATCGAAGAGAAAGGAAACTAGTGGTCCAGCAATTACATTATTTTATGTATTCCATTCTAATTATGGTATTATTTTATGTGTTGTTATTATATAATTTATCAAATAGTTTAGAATTATATTAAATCAAGATTTTTTATAACAAAGCCATAGCCAACGTGTGTCCTGAATCATCATAGATGAATATGAATTGAATAATTTATTTATATATATGAAAATATACATACATACGTATTTTATATATATATCTATGAGTGATATAAATGTGTAATACATTGTAAATAAGAGACATAGATAAGAAGAATGTAGACGGAAATAAAAAGAAAATGGTAAAGAGAGAAAGAGAGAAAGAGAAAGAGAGAGAGAGAGAGAGAGATAGGGAGATAGAAAAGTCGGAAAAAAGCTTTCGATGTAACCAAGTCGGATGCAGTAGTTCTCTTCTCTCGAGAATTTTGCGAGAAAGAAAAAGCAGAACCGTGCAACGGCTTCGTGCCACTCGAGCACGTTTGTTAATTAACGCTAATTAATTAAGGAAGCGCATTGCGTCTACCTACCAGCCGCATTTCCTCCTTCTACGAAATGTAACTACCATAAGGATTATTTACATTAGGTTTTATATATACATATATATATATATATATACATGTAATAATGTACATATATACATTATTCTTTTCTTTCGATCTTTTTCTTCTTTTCTTTCGTAAGGTAAACGTTAAATTTGTTGAAAAAGTTGTAAAAAAAAAAAAAGCTAATAGAAGAATTCATTTTGTTTGTTTTTACTTGTTTTTTTTATTTATTTTTTATTTTTTTTTTATTTTTTATTTTCATATCAACTCAAGATACGGAACT